>NC_092651.1:27680937-27980937 GCF_032118995.1 Asterias amurensis
CTTAAATTGCATCATACTTCTGCTAGAACTGATGCTTTTAAATTTACTGTTTTAACAGATTTCCTGTCTACTTTGACAGTTTACCCTCCCATGTTAGGAACCAACTTTTAACTAGCCTTCCTAGTTTTGATAGAGGAATCAAAAAGCATTTTAAAGAAATCAGCTGGCAGGTCCACATTTAATTTTTTTTTTTTTTTTTAATGCCTTATTGTTTTTTCTTGCTTGTCTTTTATATCTGAGTTGCCTGGCTTGGCTGGTGGGTAATACGTATTCCTCCTGTGGAGGGTGTGTCTTGTTAATTCTCGTTATTGTCTCGAACCAAAAGGTCAGCCACTTTGAAAATGACTTTTTGTCGCTATTGGCTTTCCCTGCCAGGGTTCTTGTCTTTTGTTTCGTCTGTAGTGTTTTGTGTTCCACCCCCCACTGGAGGTGTTTCCTACACAATCCTTATATCTGCCCGCGGCCAGGCCAGGTTTCTCAGTAATTTGCTAGTGTTTTTGCATATTTTTTGCTGTTCTCTTTTTATAACCATTGTAATATTGCTTTTTCTTGTAAATCTTTGATGTGCAATTTTGTAACACATGTTTGTGTTTTTTCATGTTTGCTGGCAAATAAAATGAAATGAAATGAAATGGGCAGTTTAATTCATTTACCTTTTGAAAGCGGCTGTATGTTTATGAAAGTTTCTATTAAAGTCACCTGGAAGTGGTATTTTTTCAAAATAAAGCTTTTGTCACTAATATATGTGTTTTGATGAGTGGAATGTGAATAAACAGTTAACTAAGGTTTAAAAAAATCAGTTCTTATGTTATTTACAAATTTAAGAGTAGACCCCGACCCGAGAGGGCGCTGTTCGTGACGTCAATCGAGGCAGACTTTGCCTGTAATGCGTAGAGTAAACACAATTACAAAGTACATATACGGACCAAGTCGTGAGTTTGTAAGTTTCAACAACAAAAAAATTGTTTTTTCCGGCAATGCCGACCAGGTGTATTGCTACTGAATGCAGAAAAAGACTTTTTGAAATGTACCAACTCACGACTTGGACGTACATGTACTTTGCACGTGTGTTTACTATACGCATTGCAGGCAAAGTCTGCCTCGATTGACGTCACAAAAGGGGTAGGCGGAGTCAGCCCCCCAAACAACTTTATATATTTTTTAAACATATAAATCGTGACAAACAATTACTAAAAAAATTGTTTTATTGTTCGTAAGCATATACTCTTATGTTTGAAAGAAAAGAAATTTTATTTCCAGGTGACTTTAAGCAGTGGTGTTCGTTTCAACCACCCCATTAAAAAAAACCTTTAAAAAACATGATATATTAATAAAGGAGGTGTCAACATGATCATAGCTGATACGAGCCGTGTGCGCATGGGTTAGAAGAGTCAATTATTAGTATACGTACTGATATTATAATTTAGTGGCTCTAGAAAGTGTTCGCGAAAAAATCACAAAACTTTGAGGTTTATATGTGTGGATCATCATATATACTACAGTTAAAACAGCTTTCAAATCATTCCTTTCATAACAAACGCTTTTTATAACCCAAAGTGTCAAATCCTACGGCAAGGTGTCACCTTTAATGGGTGAGCAAAAATAATTGCGCGCACGTTTTTTCCCTTGTAAACCTCCTAGTAAGTGCCCCCTGTCACACATGGCAACTTTTACAGGCAATTTGGATGCAACCAACTACATTGCATGCTAAAGGGATACTATGGTAAAACGCATGGGTAATTTGCCAAACAGTGTCTAACGATTATACAGGTAAATATGTGAACATTCAACTTGTAAAGGCATTTTCTTCTTGGAGATTGCGTGGAACTGGTTGCCTGTAAATTGCCTGGTGTGACATGGGCCTAAAGCGAGTACCATGGGTATACCGCACCATTGAACATCGAACGCCGTGTACAACGCGTTCTGGATGTTTCTTTTTGTCAACATTTATGAAGATTTAGCTTGTTAGAGTTAATACTTCCATGCACAGTCATCCCTTGATTAACCCATCTCTTGATTAACCCATGCCCAAGAACAAGTGTGGAAGAATCCATTGCGCTTTTATGTTAAACAGGTTGTTGAGGGTGTTTCAAGATAGCTATTTGTTTCCCAACATGGCGTGTCTGCTTTGGATGTTGTTCGTGGATGTTTATGATCACATCGGCTTGAGGTTATCAATCGAGTACATCTCAGCAATCCGATAACGACCTTAGGTTTACACCATAGGAGTCTATTGATTGACTTCATCTCTCAATGGCACTTTCTTACAGTGACCCTTGTGATAAAAATGGGAAGTTGCCACGCCCCTAAGAGGTTAGCTTAAGGAAATTAAGGAATCAATTACTCAGTAACTAATGAACCCAAATAATTCTGGACAATAGCTGGGCATGTGAAGAAGAAACTCAAACTAAAAAAGAAGTTGTTGGGAAATGCACAGCAAACATTATTTCAGTCTCCTGACGATGACTAGAGCAAGCTAGTCGAAACGTTGAGACCAATAAAAGTATTGACTCCGCGGTAGTACAGTTAACCACGATCCTATAAGCTAAAGTAGTAGTCCCAGTCTATTTTCTACCATCCGTCCAGGTAATAGTTAAGAAGCAGGACAGTTCTTTCCAGAACTGAGAAGTCTCCCGAACACCCGAACAATCTACTCCGCGGTAGTAGAATTAATAAGCTTAAGACAGTTCTCTAAAGAACAAATTCTACCTGGCAAGTAGATACACACATGGTGTTACCGCAAACCTCATATATACATTGAATACTATTTAATGTACCTTAGATTGTGCCATGATCATTTTCATTCCATGATCATTCATTCCAAGCGTTAGAGTAAAGCTAATGATTTTCCCGCAATTAAAGGTTGGAAGAGTTAAGGTCACCTGGAAGTGTTTGCTGCACCGTGCTGGAAAAGACGTCGGACCGGACCACTTTACAAACTGACCCCCATCTTTAGTTGTTTTGCTTCATCCAGCAGCATTAGACCTGGTCAACATTGCCGGAAAAATGCAAGAAAAAAACTGTTTTTTTCGAAACGTACAAACTCACGACTATAGGACTTGCATGTATGTGTGTTTGATGTTAGATCGAGGCAAAGTCTGCCTCGATTGACGTCACAAAAGGAGTAGGCGGAGTCACCCCCCAAACAACTTTATATATTTTTTAAACATATAAATCGTTACAAACAACTACTCAAAAAAATTATTGTATTGTTCATAAACATAATTATACTCTAAAGTTTGAAGGGAAAACAATTTTACATTCTATTCCAGAATACCCTTCTAGTGTATGTTGCGTCATGAAATGGCCGTCGTGTCGAGCTTCCTTAAAACAAGTATTCTTCCGTAGGGGATTGGATGTGTGTGTAATAGCGAAGTCATTGTAGTTCTTCTTTTGTTTTCAATTGTAAGAGGTGAATGTTTCATCGACTTTGTAATGGAACACCACAGTCCAAATCTACAGTCACGATATATGAGTTGACTGTACATTATTTGACTGCAACATAGAGTAGTGTATTGTGTCTGGCTAGCGGCGACATCCACTCTGTGAATCAATCCTGATGGACGTGAAAGACTGTGTTTAAAAGCCGTGAAAATAAGAATCAGCATTCAAAGGAGACGGGTTGAGATTTAAACCACAATATATGGGTTTTCATTTACTTTCCTCTTTTATTTAAATCGTTGTCGCCTAATTCTCAACTCGTCTTCTTTGAAATGAATGTTCCATGTTTCTCATTAAAGTCACCTGGAAATAGAATTGTTTTTCTTTCAAACATAAGAGTATATGCTTACGAACAATAAAACAATTTTTTTAGTAATTGTTTGTCACGATTTATATGTTTAAAAAATATATAAAGTTGTTTGGGGGGCTGACTCCGCCTACCCCTTTTGTGGCGTCAATCGAGGCAGACTTTGCCTGCAATGCGTATAGTAAACACATGTGCAAAGTACATGTACGTCCAAGTCGTGAGTTGGTACATTTCAAAAAGTGTTTTTCTGCATTCAGCAGCACTACACCTGGTCGGCATTGCCGTAAAAAAACACAAACAAATTTTTTTGAAACGTACAAACTCACGACTTGGTCCGTACATGTACTTTGCAATTGTGTTTACTCTACGCATTACAGGCAAAGTCTGCCTCGATTGACGTCACGAACAGCGCCCTCTCGGGTCGGGGTCTACTCTTAAATTTGTAAATAACATAAGAACTGATTTTGTAAAACCTTAGTTAACTGTTTATTCACATTCAACTCATCAAAACACATATATTAGTGACAAAAGCTTTATTTTGAAAAAATACCACTTCCAGGTGACTTTAAGAGTTTGTCTTTTGGCCAACAAAAGTTTTTAAAGAAGATATCGCTAACAAAGATAAGTTTATTTTTGCGCAAAATTGAATCGTCGATTGATTTGTCGAGCAAACACGAATCCGATATCAATCTTTACTTTACCTCAAACTTGTTGCCTTGTTTTGTTTGGGTGGGGGGGGGGGGTCTTTTGATGAGGTGGTATCCTCAGTGTAGCCAAATCCCACTTTGTGACCTAAATTTAGCACATACGCGGTGAATGTCTGCTCCTCGCTTTGGGGCGAGCATCGGAGTGCCCTTTTCATTAGGTGCAGATTCAAGGGCTGTCAAACCACAAGCAGACGCCGCCACTTTTATTTCACAGTGATTAATAAGTAGAAACTAACCGTACGTCTGACACATTGGATACCACTGATTGACGTAGATTGTCGGTAAACCACGGCTCTTTTAACGAGTGCACCGATAAGGGAACATTAATGAGTAGACCCATGTGACCAGCAGGTCAGACAATGCGCCAGCGGCTGCTCTAACGATCTTGTGTCAGTAACGAACCGTTGTCTTAAAGTCACCTGGAAGTGGTATTTTGTCAAAATAAAGCTTTTGTCACTAAAATATGTGTTTTGATGAGTGGAATATGAATAAACAACTAAGGTTTACATAAATTAGTTTCCATGTTATTTACAAATTGGAAAAAAAGGCCGACCCGAGAGGGCGCTGTTCGTGACGCCAATCGAGGCGCGATGAATCGCATGCAGTGCCAACACAGCATAGTGACGCTTGGCACAAGCTAAAAACATGCCCTCAAAGTTGAAACAATACCTGAATTTGTTCACGTTAGGCAAATGCTCCTTTAGGTTCGTTACGTCTTTCAGGTACCTTCTTCGACTTCCCTACTAGCTGGAAAAATTATTGGGATGGCGTCATGTTTTAGAAAAGAACTTTTCTCTTCATGTCAAAATGTGTAGTGTATTCCAGATTCTCGAAGCACGACGGCTCGAAGTGTTTGCCGCACAGCGCTGGAAAAGACGTCGGACCGGACAACTTGGCAAACTGACACCATATTTAGTTGTTTTGCTGCATCCAGCATGGTTGACATTGCCGGAAAAATGCAAGAAAAAAAAATTAAAACGTACAAACTCACGTCTTGAATGTACTTGCACGTACGTGTGTTCGATGTTCGATCGAGGCAAAGTCTTCCTCGATTGACGTCACAAAAGGGGTAGGCGGAGTCACCCCCCACACAACTTTATTTAATTTGTTAAACATATAAATCGTCAAAAACATTTACTCAAAAAAATATTTTATTGTTCAGGAACATGTTTGAAGGAAAAATAATCTTTTTCCAGATGCCTTTAAGATTCATTGCATCATTGCA
The DNA here is from genome assembly GCF_032118995.1 of Asterias amurensis. Lineage (NCBI taxonomy): Eukaryota > Metazoa > Echinodermata > Asteroidea > Forcipulatida > Asteriidae > Asterias > Asterias amurensis. The sequence goes on from NC_092651.1 coordinate 27,686,618, forward strand.
GCAGGTATCAAAGACCAATCTTAAAGGCATGTATTCTCACAGCATTGATTACAACATACACATTAAATAACACATCTGTGAAAATGTCCACTCAATTGGTAATCGAAGTTGCAAGAGAATAATGAATGAAAAATATCTTACACTTTGTGCTTTCAGGTGCCTAAAAAAGGCTTGAGGCCTGAAGTCTTTTAATAATTGAGTGAGAAATACCTCTTTCTCAAAACTACGTCACTTCAGAGGGAGTCGTTTCTCACAATGTTTTATACTACCTATGGCTCTCCATTGCTCGTTACTAAATACGTTTGATGCTAATAATTTTGTTGAGTAAATAGCAATAGTGTCCAGTGCCTTTAAGGGGAAATAGCAACCTGAAGTGGCAAATGTAAAACGGAAGCTAACCGTCTGCTCATGTAAACAGGTATAACTCTACAACCTTATACTGCTCCGATGTGTCTATACTAACTTATATAAATTACACTGTCTTCGACACCAAGTTATTAATGCATTGTAATGCAATGGGTCTAATTTATAAGATAGTATGCCAACAGGGCCATGTCAACTGTTTCATTTCTAGCGCGCTGGCGGTGGCGCCATACCTGGTAATCTTGGGAGACACAAAGGGAGCAAGCTGAAGCAAAAGTTAATGCAACTTTGTACCGCTGAAAAAGTGTAGATTAATCACAAATGACAGACTTGCACTACCAGCGTTATTCTTGAGCCGAGGTACCAAAAACTTAATTGCAGTTATTGGGTGCAATTGGGGTTAAAATTCAGTTAATGCCTTCGGGGAAAACCGAGGAGGGAATTGGATGGGGCAAATTTGAGAGTTCAAAGAAAGCAACCAGTGCAACAGGCCTGTACAATTTGGCAACGGATCTTGTTTATTTCCGTTCTATGCTCGTTTCTGTGTATGCTCATATCCATTCATTGCTCATTTCCGTTCTCAGCTCAGTTCTGTTCTATACTCATTAACGTTCTAGGCTAATGCCCGTTCTGTACTCGTTAATGTTTATAGGCTAATGCCCGTTCTAGACTAATTAACTATCTAGGCTAATGCCCGTTCTATATTCATTAACGTTCTAGGCTAATGCCCGTTCGATGTTAGTTTCCGTTCTGAGCTAGGTTCCGTTCTATACTCATTAATGTTCTAGGCTAATGCCCGTTCTATACTCACAAACATTCTAGGCTAATGCCAGTTTTATACTATTATGGCTTTGTCCGCCTACCGGGATACTAGTACACAAACTTCAAATAAAACAGGCTTGTGAGACTTCTTATTAGAAAACACAATAGCTTTATTTAATAACTTAACTTACGAAACTTAGGTAAATTAAAGACGGAGACTCCAACCTCCCAGACCAGGCTAACGGCTACTGGCGATCATAGGCCGCGCCCTGGTATAAGTTCTATACCCCGTACTTAATTAGTATTCATAATATTACTACGCCATCATACGAAAAGTAGTCCCATAACATATGCCTCTCTCTTCTAGAATCGGCTCCGTCGGTTCCAAATTTGCATAAACAAATTGTCTAAATACACTTTGAGCTAAATTTGATTTTAACGGAATAGTCTGTAGAAAAGTATTCAAATTCTCCTAAAACTCTTGGCAGTTGTAAATTTTGCAACTCAATCTAAAACTTCCATTAACGTTCTAGGCTATATGCCCGTTATATGTTAGTTTCCGTTCTAAGCTCAGTTTCGTTCTATACTCATTAACGTTATGGGCTAATGCCCGTTCTACACTCAAAAACATTCTAGGCTAATGCCCGTTCTATGCTCATTTCCGTTCTCAGCTCAGTTATGTTCTATACTCATTAACGTTCTAGGCTAATGCCCATTCTGTACTCGTTAATTTTCTAGGCTATTACCCGTTCTTTACTAATTAACTTTCTAGGCTAATGCCCGTTCTATGTTCATTAACGTTCTAGGCTAATGCCCGTTCTATACTCATTAACGTTCTAGGCTGATGCCCGTTCTATACTCATTAATGTTCTAGGCTAATGCCCGTTCTGTACTCGTTAACGTTCTAGGCTAATGCCCGTCTATACTAATTAATTTCTGTGCTAAGCAAACAAACACTTGAGTTGACCCAATTTGATACCAATATTTTGCAATGACTGCGCTTTGTGTATTCTTCAACAACAAAAATAGAAACAGAAATCTGCTTTGCAATTCTGTCCGGTTGAGTTTACGAAGAGACATGTTTTGTGTGCAGAACGTGAAGGTGCAACTGCCAAAGAGGTAGCTGACTTATACGGCGAGCTTTGTGTACAGAGTCTTAACCCACTTCCTATTCTTTTGATCCGCACTTTCTAATAATTAATTCATCGCAATCAGTCTTAAAAGCCGCACATTTTACTATGATTTTGAATGTTTACCAACTCATTATTGTCTAATAACAAAGATTATGACAGGAAACGATTGGTGATTGGTTTAAATATATTTTTAAAAGTACAGTCACAGCATTGTAGTGGGCTTTTATGCGTCAATAGGGTTTGATGAACTTGTTCACGCTACATTATTTGTGTACTCTTAAAAACATGATGATGTTCGGTTGGAGAGGTCAAGTATGTAAAATGTTCCTCAGTCTTCAATTAACATCTACAACCGCTTAGTGCTTAGTCGTCAGTAATTACTCTCAATTCACTTGGTAATCATGGTCAGGCACTTAAATGGTTCAAATCTTATCAAACCGTCACCAATTAGTATGTATCAACGATGCTAGATCAAACCCGGTTCTTTCAAATTGTGGAGTTCCACAAGGTTTTGTTGGTGGACCAATGCTTTTTCCATCTACTTGACGGGCCTGAAGCACATTTTACATAAGCATTCAATTAAGTACCATTGTTATGCAGATGACATACAACTTTTTGTGTCTTTTCCACCTTGCCAAAGTGATGCTGTGGTTGCTATACAGCAACCTGTTTACTTGATGTACAAGCCTGGTTAAGCTCGCACTCATTGAAGCTTAATCAGAACAAATCTGAATTTTTGCTTTTTGGTTCCAAAGTTAAACTTAATAAGATAAATGTTCAATCAATGAACATTGCAGGTTCAGTTATAAATTTGAGTAACTCTTGTAGAAATCTTGGTGTTCAATTTGATTCTAGCATGTCCATGTCGTGTCAAGTTTCTGCCCTCTGTAAATCAGTCCGTTATCAGCTGCGTAACATTGCGTAACTCAATCAGCAAGTGAAAAGATTGTTCATGCTCTTATTTCATCACGTTTAGATTTTTGTAATGCTCTTCTCTATAAATTACCCAACACTCAGCTTGCCAGATTGCAAAGATTACAAAACACTGCTGCCCGGATTGTTACTTTGTCTAAACGTAGAAGTCACATCACACCGGTACTTCAATCTCTTCATTGGCTACCTTTACATTCTAGAATTGTATTTAAATTACTTTTGCTTGTTTTTTATTACTTGCATGGTTCTGCTCCTGAGTACAATACTAGTCTGTTCGTTCAATATCATCCGTCTAGAAATCTTCGGTCCTCAAATTCTAGTTTCACTGGTTGTACCTCAAACTCACACCCTATGGAGGACGTTCTTTCACACATGCTGGAGCTTCTCTCTGGAACGAACTCCCTCATATTATACGTAATATTTCCGATGTACACAAGTTCAAAGTTGCCCTGAAAACTCACCTGTTCAAGATGTATTTCTTAAATGCATAGTTTTTGTTGCTTTCCATTGTTTACATTTTGTATGTTTCCCTAAATGCTTAACGGTTTCGCTCGGCTTGGCCTGCACGTTCTTGTCATAGAGAGACCGGCTTTGGCGGGACTTTCTTTGGCTCAATGCTGCAGGTCTGGTTGTGGTTTCTCCTCTGATTTCTTCCCATTGTTTTTGTTTTTAAATGGTGTTATTATTATTGTTTGTTTAGCATTCACTGGATTGTACATAAATTTTGTGTTTACATTTTCTCTGATTGCGCCTTGAACATCTGTAAAGATTGATTTGGCGCATTACAAATACCTACTATTATTATTATTATTATCACTACAACCAAACGGTTGGACAAAAAACAGTAATTGAAATAAAATAACCTTTCCGATGCGGAAATCTCCTTGTTTAGAGACCAGGTGCGTGGACTCGCTAGTATCTCCGTTTTACGTCACGCAGACAAAAGCGGAGATCAGTCTCTTTTGTTGTACTTCCTATTTTTACCGCTAAACACCTGGCTGGAAACAGTCTCCTCGGATCCTCTATTCTTATAGTTTGACTTCGGCTTAAACCCATGTATTCTTGCTCCTCGTTTCCTGCGCGCACACTCTCCTCATCTTTTTAAATAGGAATTTAATGGTATTTTACACTTACGTAAATGCCGTAAATTACCTCGATATACCTATGAGGCAGGGATGCGAAGTTTTCATATGCTTATAGGTCAGCAGCCTAAGTGTTTCCATATTATAACGATGAAACCAAAATGGAGGTGTAATGTGTGCCTTGCCTATCGTATTTCAGATTTGTTTGGGGGATAAACCACATTCTTGAGCCATTTCTTGACTATGTTTTATTTTAAGCAATGTCAAACGACTGCAGTTTTTACCATCAATATTTATTCAATACATACATAATAAACACTTGCCTTGACATCTGCAGAAATGGGTGAAAGATAAAATTGCTAATAAATATAAACAAGCATTAATTTAAAGGCACCTGGAAATAGGATTTTTTTTCTTTTAAACATAAGAGTATATGTTTATTAACAATAAAACAATTTTTTGAGTAATTGTTTGTCACAATTTATATGTAAAAAAAATTAATTAAGTGCTTGGGGGGGTTGACTCCGCCTACCCCTTTTGTGACGTAGGAAAAGGAAGACTTTGCCTCGATGCGTAGATAAACACACGTGCAAAAGTACATGTAATTCTAAGACGTGAGTTTGTACTCTGCGAAAAAGGTTTTTTTCTGGCATTTTTCCGGCAATGCCGACCAGGTGTATTGCTGCTAGATGCAGCAAAACAACTAAAGATGGGGTCAGTCTTCATCTATTTCCTGCAGATCCCAAGTATAGGCGGTTGTGGGCTGCGAAAGTCAGATTAACTAGAGCAAAGTGGTCCGTTCGGACGTCTTTTTCAGCGCTAGGCAGCGAACACTTCGAGCCGTCGTGCTTCGAATCCGGGATACAACACTCATTTGACATGACGAGAAGAGCCATTCTTAAACACGACGCCGTCCCAACAATTTTTCCAGGTAGTGGGAAATCGAAGAAGGTATCTGAAAGACGTAATGTACGGGGGCCTGACTACAAATTTTCTCTTCAAATATCGCGCCTTGAATTACGTCACGAATAGCGCCCTCTCGGGTCGGGGCCTACTCGTAAATTTGTAAATACAATCAAAACTAATATTTTTAAACCTTAGTTAACTTTTTATTCACATTCCTCGCGTAAAAACACATATTTTAGTGACCAAAGCCTTATTAAAAAAAAATACCACTTCCAGGTGACTTTAATATACAACGAGCAGGTTATAATATGTCTAAGAGAATAACGTTAAAATGTTTGCATGGCAGAAATACGATATGGAAAGGTTTGCGGTAACACCATGTAATGACGATCAGAGCATAACTGATCGAAACGTCGAGTTGAAACCAACGGTTCTTGTAAGAAGGAGACTGTTCTCAAGCCCAAAAGCAAAGGAACACACAAAAACACAAAGACCAAAAAAAAAACACCTGACCAACCCAACCAAAAACTTGCACTCGGCCTATTCTCAACGAATTTGAATAGCAACTGTCAGAAAAACCGTATACCTGAGCCTTTGGTACAATCCCTGTGTTTTGCAATAAGAATGACAACATAGATTAAATGTTGGTACTGGTAGATCCGGTGTGTTATGGAGAACAAGAACATGTTCCCCACCTTGATGAAATAATCCTTCTTCCTCAAGCTAAATCAGCCCCCCCCCCCCCCTAACTCCCTTATAATCCTGGTCGATTCAAATTTTTCAAATTATTCATTCCTTTGTACCATCTCTTTCCCTAAGTTTCTAATAATTTCATTTGTTGCTTTTCCAGAACACGACGAAGGCTGGATAAAAACTTTTGACGAGAAAATTCCGATACGGGTGCAGCCGAAACGGGAGCCAAGCACAGAATGCAGTAAGTTTGATATAGCTTCTCTAAACACGTCACATTCATTATAGCCTGTTTTGTATAACACCAAGCAGATCCTTGCCATTTGATTGCAATATTCATTATTTGCATAATAACGTAAGGGGCAATTTCCTAGAGCTGCTTAAGCACTTATTAGCTTGCTTATTTAACACATGTTACTAGCTACAACTTCATGTCATAATTATACATTGTTTGTGACTGATAGCTAATTAGTTTCTGTCAACATAGCATAACAATTGAGTGGAGTCTTGGTTGGTAATCTTAAACTTTACGAAGCCAGGATTTTCTTAGCTTAAAGCCATTGGACACTTTCGGTTAACAGTGTTGTCCAAAGGCCCACACTGTGTGTATTACAACTTATACATAAAATAACAAACCTGTGAAAGTTTAGGCCCAATCGGTCATCGGAGTCGGGAGAAAATAACGGGAAAACCCACCATAGTTTCCGCACGTTTCGCCGTGTCAAGACATGTGTTTAAAATAAATCCGTAATGGGAGACTTTGAGGCGCTGGGTGGCAGCAGACTTACCGGGTAAATTTCCATTGTTTACGTAGTTCTGAGCATGCGCACATTACCGAGAACAATGGATTTTACCTGGTAGGTCTGCTGCCACCAAGCGTCCTGAAAGTCTCCCATTCTCGACAACGAGAATTGATAATTGTTTTGATCTTTTCTCAAAAAGTAAAGCTTTTCATGGAATAATATTTCAAGAGAAGTCTTTCACCATGACCTTCTGTAAACCCTTCAAGTTATTTGTAAATCTGTGAACTTTTATTTTTTTTCTGTTCCGAAAGTGTATAATGGCTTTAAGCAACTTTTATGGTTATACAGCTCAACAGTAAATGGGATTGTTCCTTGGATGGTACATGACTACAATTTGGCACACACTCATGTCATGAGAAAAATAGTAGGCTACAAGATCATTTGCAGATTGTACTTTGAAACAAATGTAGGTAGAATGACAAGCACTTCTCAAATGATGTTCAAAATGGTTGTCATTGATTAGTAAAGCCTGGTTTATACTTCCTGCGAATGTGATACTAATTTTGACGTCATAGCCCTGTTTTGCAGCAAATATTTCGCAGTAGTTCAGCACATGTCAACTCATGCGAATTATTATTCGTGGCGAATTGTTTGTGACGTCAAATTCCATATCGCATTCGCAGGAAGAATGAACCTGGCTTTATTCTTCCAATATTTTTTTCCTGGCAAACCTGCAAATATTGTTCGTATCGTGACACACTCTAACTGTGTGCAAATTCAATTCAAAGACAGAATTGCCCCAAAAGTGCCCCTATATCTGCATCACTATCTCAATGTTGGTTAAAGGCAGGTGACAAAATTGGTAATTACTCAAAATAATTAGTAGCATAAAACCTTTCTTGGTAACGAGTAATGGAGACTGTTGATAGTATAAAAACATTGTGAGAAACGGCTTCCTCTGAAGTAAATTAGTTTTCGAGAAAGAAGTTATTTAACACGAATTTGATCTCGAGACATGATATTTAGATTTTGAGGTCCGGAAATCAAGCATCTTAAGAACATAAATTCGTGTGACAAGGGTGTTTTTTTCTTCCATTATTATCTTGCAACTTCGGCGACTCCCAATTGAGTTCAAATTTTCACAGGTCTGTTATTTTATGCATATTTTGAGATACACCAAGTGAGAAGACTGGTCTTTGACAATTACCAATAGTGTCCAGTAACTTTATGTTATTCAGAACATTATAACTATGGTGAGGTATGCGGACATTTTGCGACTCATTCAGAAAACAGGACTTGCTGAAATTTGTTGCTAATTTGGAGATCATTGTGATCAAGATTATCATAGGGAAATGGGGAGTTAAAAACGAAACTATTTAAAGGCAGTGGACACTATTGGCAATTGTCAAAGACTAGCCTTCACAGTTGGTGTATCTCAACATGTGCATAAAATAAGAAACCTGTGAAAATTTGAGCTCAATCGGTCATCAAAGTTGCTAGATAATAATGAAAAAAGAAAACACCCTTGTCACACAGACTTGAGGTCTCGGAATCAAATTCGGAATCAAATTCGTGGAAAATTACTTCTTTCTCCAAACCTATGGCACTTCAGAGGGAGCTGTTTCTCACAATGTTTTATACCACCAACCTCTCCCATTACTTGTCACCAAGAAAGGTTTTATGCTAATAATTATTTTGAGTAATTACCAATAGTGTCCACTGCCTTTAAGTATCAGTTTTCGTGAAAAGCCTTCACAATATGTGTCAATACATGACATATTGAGGTTTACAGCAAGCACGTCTTCACTGAATCGATTTCGATTGTAGAAACCGAATAATAGCTTTAATTATCCAAACTAAATCCACATTCTCCCGAAATGTGAAACACCATCCCGGCCCAATCCCTTTAACTCAGTATTGAGATTCGGATGTATAACCGGTGACTTAAAGAACTCTGTGTAAGAAAAAGCACTGCTGAGCGTCAATGTCCTTCAATTCTAAGAGGATTGATTCCTTGCATTGGATGCGCTTAAGTTCACGGTCGGATCGTGTGAACTTGTAAGCTGTATGGATCTTGTAATAGATTGTACTGTAAATCTTTCCCAAGACAAACTGATAGTCCATGGTAACATTTTCATTAAGATAAAAGTTGTATATACAGGAAATAGTTCCTTGGGCAACACTATGCGTAATCCGTTGTAAAAGCATTTATATCAGTATAGTGCAATATGAAGATCTGGATTTTCTTTTTTAATATCAAGTATATAATAGCTTAAGGGCAGGGCATTGGAATTATTAGCTGCAATCAGTAATGATATCAAGTAGTGTGTTTGTCAGTTTGGGTTGATGAATGCATGAGGCAAATTGGGTCGCTACTTGGTTAATCTCATGTACAACCTTCTTTGTGTTTTATTGTTAGTTTTGTTGGTGAATTTCTAAAAACCTGAACGGGATTGAAAACGATGACAGGGTAGGGTGTAGTAAACAATTTGCAAATAATATGCAAATTATAGTCACAATAAGTCCTCCTCTAGTGAATCTGAATTAATTCAATGATGTTATGTCTCAACATTTGGAGTATTACTAGATCGTCTTTAGTGGAGGGGTGAGATTTGTGTACTTTGTACACTTATTTTATTGTTCGGTTATAAAGTTAAATTATTTCTATTTATTATTTCTCTCCACAAGTTCTATACAAAATACACATAAAAGGGATAACAAGTAGACCGAGAGGAAAAGTGTAACTAAAACGTTCAGTCTGCCGAAACAAAAGAATTAAAAATGGTTAAGATACACATCATACCCAGGAAAAGCAAAATGATAAACCTTTTTACCAGTTATACCAATAGTTCATCAACTTAACTGTCGACAGGAGAATATACTAATTTGTTGATGTAGGTGTAACTTTGAAGATATTTTGATTTAGTGTTACCTAAGCAGTATAGACTTGACGCCTTTCCACATTATTGTCCATTCATAAATACCTTAGACAGTTTCGCTATTCCTATTGGTGGAGAGTGCGTCACGTGGGTGTGTATAAACCTTTGTTTATGACCAGTAAAAAGTGTTGAAACATGGGCGTGACACGCGAGTTTGCACCTATTCTTATAAGACAGTTTCTTCATTCCAATTGGTCGAGAGCAACGGCCGAGACAGTTGTGCCACATCACGCGATACGCGCGACGTGCACAACATTCCCTTATAAGGAGTTGTTTACCCGAGGGCCTTGACTGGGCCTTACCATTTCATAGCTGGATGGGTGTTGTGTTGAAAGAAATCATTGAAAAATTATAATCTTTGCATTTATTTTACTTTTTGACCATAAGTGTTGATGTTTTTAACCGAAAAAATATTTATGAATGGGAAACAAAGTGTGTTGAATCGGTTTTCAACTAGTGGTTTAAGCCCGCCGAGGCCTGGTTCTTGATATTATTTTCCCGCGACTTCGTCTATGTAAAATTATCAAGAACCAGATCTCGTTGGGATTAATCGACTAGTTGAAAACCTCTTCGTCACACATTGATTCCCTTAATCACACACTGTCAATTTGTATGTGTTGTACAATTATTTGTAAAAAATGCCAAACTACAATTTGCACTATCAATGTATACAAAAATAATGTACAACTGTCCACAAATATTGATCAAAAACTGTACTGACTTAGTTTTTCAACTTAAATGGCTGGTTATTATCGCACGAATTGTATGAATTTTACATCGTCAATGTACGCCGCACATTAATAGTAGGCTTAGATAGATGCAAGGCTAACCACACATGTACCTATGGGCTGGAGTCGATCGCATCGGCCAAATAAAAGCTCCGGTTTTTATGACTTCTATAAGACTGACCACACATGTACCTATGGGCCGGGGTCGATCGCATCGGCCAAATAAAAGCTCCGGTTTACATGACTTCTATAAGACTGACTACTCTCGTGACTCGTGCAATCAATTCTTTCTTTCATTTCAGGCCTGTCGGGGTTCCCGGATGTATGTATTTGCTACGAGAACACCAAATTAAAGTGTGTATACGCCAACCTGACAAAGGTACCTCCGGGTATATCTAGCAACATCACACATCTGTAAGTACCCCCTACCCTCTCCCCTATCCGACGTCGACCTGCCAACTTAGTGTTGTTATTTATTTGTCAAGAAGAGATTACGGTGGGGAAAACGGTAGGGAAAACGGTAGCATATGCTCTACACTGGAGATACATTACATCAATGGGTTTGTCTTTTAAAAAAAGGAAAAAAAATATTGTTAAATTCCTGAATCTTGTTTTCAGTTAACACGTATAGGCCTACATCATAAATCCAACCTGTAAGAAAATGTCATCATTATAGCTGCATTTAGTATGGTTCTATTGCAGTGCACGTGTAGTTTATGATCGTGCTTTTAAAAACAAGGAAATAATTTGGTGTTCTTCGATTCTTCAATGTTTGATAAGTTTATAATTATGCTTTTTAAAACAAGAAAATATGTCGGTGTTCTTCGATTCTTCAATTGTTGATATGAAGTAGACTTTGCCCGTCTCGTATGTATTCGAACATCGTGTTGCGATAGAGTACGCAAGATTGTTTCCTGAGGTGTTTGAATAAGGAAATAAAAGGGTTAGCAACGAGTTCTGAAAAACTGGCAGGGTCGTGGCCGTGCTATAAAGGCCCGAGCCGAAGGTTAGGGGCTTTATTGCACGGCCACGACCCTGCAAGAACGAGTCACTACTCTTTTCTTCCCATTCATAAAATGCCTTCTTGGTTAAAAGGCGTCATGAAGTACGAAACTCTGTAAAACTTATCTGTTTTCCGACGTCCTTGCGCCCTGTACTATGTGTGTTGTATTTTTATGACTGAGACAGTTTTCGGATTTGCATTCGTACGCGTATTTTTATGCATCTCAACGAATCCGAAACTAACCGGTTATAAACAGCTCCAGATGGTCATTATCAAGCGTTTAAAAAAAAACGCACTCTCCACTATTATGAATACGTAATGTTCGTATGTATACATTTTTACGTTCTACATGGGATGTGATCAACCAGGCAATTTTCACTATAATTTCCATTGTTCTGTTGTTTGCTGCTTTGTATGAAGTTTGAACATTTCAACAGAAAATGTGCAAAGCTTCAAGTTACCCTTGTAGCTTACTCAGAAGAAACAGATTTCTGTAAGGTATTTATCGGTCAAAGAAACTATAATCTGCAAGACCTGTAATTCGTCACGTAAACATAATACATTATTTAGATAAATCTTCATGTTCAAGTGCTTCTTGCAAGTCTCTCGTGATATACTATTATTAAGGATTACGAATCAACAAATGGATATCGTTAAAGAGGCTTAATAAGATTAGTAAACTTGGAAATCTTGGATTTCCATGTGCGGATGAAACAAAATAGAAAACTTATAAGCGTCCGAAGACGCTGGAGACTATAGCTACTTAGGCACCCAATGTTCAATTCATTTATTGACAGTCCACATCAAGGTGATAGAGACTAGGGTCTTCCAGTCAATAGTTGATTGTAAAGCCCCTTGATCCCAAGACGTTGGCCATCTTCACTCTAACTCAATTGTTTTCGATTTTATGGATTTCTCAAGACGTAATTCAATTTCTTACAGTTTCCCTGAAAAACCACCTGCTGCCTTTATTTGATGTATTTCTTGACGGGATATTTTCTTGCTAAAAGGTAGCTATAACTCTGTGGTAACTCCTCCGAATGAGCTGTCGTAAACTCCACAAGACTAGTTTCAGATTACGCTGGTATAGATGCACCGTTGGCACGACTAGCAGCAGTTTGCAGTCACCAGTTATCTGACGCCAAGTATTTCTGTTGAAGGGGTAACCAATATTACCATGCAGTAACATGAACACTGTTATACAATCCAGACAAAAGGCGTTTTCAACACAAATTAATTTGTTCTTCTAATTTTAAGATTTTGTACTTTGGACTTTTGGAGAGTGCTTCTTGGTTTTAAATCCTCCCATTTTCAGTATACATATGATACAACTACCGCCCGTAACGTATGCATTGAACCCAGCGGTCAAGTTATCGAGGACACCTCAATGGCTTAAGGTTTATCGAGGATTTAAGAAGGGGGGAATATGTTGTTGTTATTGGTTTTAGCATCATTATGAATAAATACGATTAATGTTAAAGACACTGGACACAATTGGTAACTGTCTCACTTGTTATATCTCAAAATATGCATAAGATAAAAAACCTGTGAAGAATGACCTTAATTGGTCGTCGAAGTTGCGAGATAATGATGAAAGAAAAAACACCATTGTCACACGCAGTTGTGTGCTTTCAGGTGCTTGATTTCGGGACCTAAAAACCTGAATCTGAGGTCTCGAAATCAAATTCGTGGAAAATTACTTCTTTCTCGAGCACTCGTTACTTCAGATGGAGCCGTTTCTCACAATGTTTTATACTATCAACAGCTCCCCATTACTCGCTACCAATAAAGGTTTTATGCCAACAATTATTTTGAGTAATTACCAATAGTGTCAACTGCCTTTAAAGACACTGGATACTATTGGTAATTGTTACAGACCAGTCTTCTCACTTGGTGTATCTCAACTTATGCATTTAACAACAAACTTGTAAAAAATTGAGCTCAATTGGTCTTGGAAGTTGCGAGGTAATAACGAAAACAAACACCCTTGTCGCACGAAGTTGTGTGCTTTCAGATGCTTGATTTCGAGACCTAAAAATATAATATTTATGAGGTCTCGAAATCAAATTCGTGGAAAATTACTTATTTCTCGAAAACTACGTTATTTCAGAGGGAGCCGTTTCTCACAATGTTTTATATACTATTAACCTCTCCCTATTACTCGTTAACAAGTAAGGTTTGTGCTTAAAAGTAATTTTGAGTATTTACCAATAGTGTCCTTGTCTTTAAATCAAATTGAAACTTTGTTTTTTAGAGAACCGTTTGACGGCTGTTATTTCTAATCCACATGGTTAGTCGATGTAGATGTGTATATTTATAAAACTAGCATGTTAACATTTCGTTTTAAAAGGTGGGCGTGTTTTGGAGATATCACCGAGAATCCGAAACGAAACGAATGATTATGTGTCCATCACACGCAGGAAAAGTATAGGGGAATACAATCTTTTTAATACTTAACCGCATTGTTTCAAAGTGAAATATTTCTCATCGAAAGCTGTCGTATAGGCTCCCGGCCCTTTACAATTCTAATGCAATTATTTGTTACCAATACTAATCTGTATATCTTGTGATTCAGTCTGGATTTACTAGTATACAGGTCTATAATATTGAACTTACTTTAGTAATACTAAATGGAATTTCATCCAATATCCCGATTACAAGCTTTAATGTTTACTTCGAAAGATGTTTTTTAAAACACGTACTTTAAGTTAAACAATGGATGTGATCTAGGGAGTTAACGTCACACTGGTAAAAACCATTGAAGACGCTACTCTCTTAATGTAAAAAAGTGAAAACCACTCGTTTTGTCCGACATATACCACTCTTACAAAGAGTCAAACAGCACGGGCACTTTCCACTCGATTCAGAGTGAAGTTTGTTGCAACAGAAAGAGTTGCTGCACTCTAAAAAGAGCGAAATGACACCACTCGGGCAAGAGAGTGAACTACTCACTATTTTACATTAAGAGAGTACCTTAAAGCTCCATAACTCCACTATGGAATCGAAGTTTCAGTTATGGATCAAATTTCTTGAACATGTCTAAGCAGAAGTAAATTTATTTACTCATCGAAAAGCAAGCGGAATGCCCATCAAGACAAAATAAACTTTGTCCTGCGGACGATCTATTCTTATAGCAAGTTAGTTATGTTTTAAGGGTAGGATATCATTTGCGGATAATTTCAGTTCATACTTAAACATTTAGATGGCTGGAAATAGGCCATGCATTATTATTCACACAAGTATTCAATGAAATCGTTTTCAAATAAGCGAATGTACTAAATATATATAACAGGCAAAACCCTATAGGTTCTTAAACAAAAAAAGAAGGGAAGTTTTAGTTTTAGATAAGGGGGAAAAACCACATAGAGTTAATCCATCCTGGGGAAACACAGACAGACGGACATATAGTGCAAGGCAAGAAATGAGACCACAATGTTAACCTCATCGCCCTACAGTCATAAATATTCAACAAGAAAGGCAACTTCTGATCTTACGAAGATTGCAAAACAAGTTATGACAACAATTCGCCGGAAATGGGTTAATTACCAAAGTTTGGCGCAGATTAAAAATGCTTTTAAACAACTTTCTTGAAAGTGCAAGATCGAATCAAGCGTCTCTGGAGGTTGGTCATTATAAGCAATCCAAATGCTGATTCACGCGAGGGAAATATAAATGTACAGTTGTAAATACAAGTAGCTCTCTTTGCACAGTCATAATGACAAGATTTAGGACTTTGGACTGCATAAATTTATCTAAAAAGTATCCCCTTCTGACTTCTTGTTAATGGCCATTCCTTAAGTACACCACTTCCCTATAACAATGTAAACAGGCTTGTTTTAAAGAAAATAAAACTGCATCAATATTGTTCCACATGGGATGCTTTGGGGAATTGGGGGATCCTGCTGCCATATGCACTTATTATTCTCTGAGGGTTCAATTTATCTAGTGCACTGTCTCTTCTACTGACGTTACATTATACTTTGTTTGTAGACGATATTACCGCTAGGCCAAATGATGCTAATTCCATCGTGTTCAACGCCCGCAGGCGAGAACTTTCTAATATAAATGAAAGGAATACTCGATCGGTACAACTTTATAGTAGCCCGTAGATGTAGCAGCTATGTGTGTGTTTGCGTGGATTAATTTGCTGACCCTCTACCTCTCGGCAGTCATTATTCTTGTACTTGGTTGTCGGTGTTTGAAAGTAGGCTCATCATTGGCTTCTCGATAAGAAGAGTTTGTACATATAGAACAAGGGTTTGTGGGATACCATTTCGAATGACGTCATACATTCGGTACATCTCATGGTAGACTACCGCGCCGCCATTATCGACTTACAAAATGGCGAAACTAAAATTTATCTTTGGTCACGATATGAGGTGAAATGGGTCAACGCACACATCACACATATTATTATATTTCAACCTCAAATTAATCTTATTAAAGGACGAAAAAATGCAATACAAGAACGAAATCATTACTTTAATCGTGATGATCATTGAACTTTTAGGATTATCCCTCAATATTATCCACCTCTTACTTTTACAAAATAATGTAACGGTTGCATGGCTTTATAACTCACTGGCATCCCGAACAAAGCTAGTAGCAAAGGCGGTGGACACTATTGGTAAATACCCCAAATAATGATTAGCATAAAACCTTACTTGGTAACGATTAATAGGGAGAGGTTGATAGTATAAAACATTGTGAGAAACAGCTCCCTCTAAAGTGATGTAGTTTTCGAGAAAGAAGTAATTTTCCACAAATTTGATTTCGAGAGGTCTCGAAATCAAGCATCTGGAAGCACACAAAATGAGTTCGTGTGACAAGGGTGTTTTTTTTTTTTTTGTTCATTATTATCTCGCAACTTCGATGACCGATTGAGCTCAAATTTTCACAGGTTTGTTATTTTATGCATATGTTTTAGGTACACCAAGTGAGAATACTGGTCTTTGACAATTACCAATTGTGTCCAGTGTCTTTAATACGGTAGTCGTTGGTTCAGATCCCACTCTATCGGGTTTTTGTTATCAACCCTAAATAAGCTGAAATATTATAGTAGTTGATATGTTTTTTCTTTGTTATTATTTCCATAGCAATCTCAGAGGCAATCAGATTATTTTTGAGGATGGTGTCTTCGAGAGTTACTCGAATCTAGAATCGTTGTAAGTATACATGAAAGACGAACAGAGAGACATATAGATGACACATGTCTTACAGTGTGATGCAATGTATACGAATCTATAAATGGATACCAACCTAAAACAGATCAGCTAAGCACCCTAAATTCTGCTGAGCATTAGGTTTTCGACAAAATTACCATTTGTAGGATTCTGAATTTTTGCATGGTGGAATACGATATTTATAGTAAAGTTTGTATCACCTTTTTATGATAATCTCTAAATGAGTTGGGGTTGTTTAGACCCGACGTTGGAATAGTATGCTTTGATCTGGAGGAAGCTAAACTTACAATTTATTCCTGTGAATATGTGTTGTGTAGACTACAAAACAGTATTACATTTAAACAATTAGGCTCACTATATACGGCACGGCAAACATGTCGCGAACTAATCATTACATTGCAGCAATGGAAGGACACATACTCTGCTAAGCAAATCTTGTATTTGCGCTTATCACATTAATGGTTTACCTGCTTCATGAGTTCAAACTTTGCATGGTGGAAAAACTATTCAGTCAGGTATGTCGTATCACCATGATATATGATTGAAAGTTTGCATGGACATACAATGTAGTCAAGGTTACAGTAACATCATGATGATCAGGATTTCAAATCGTGTATGGTGGAGAAACAATGTTATAGGAGCTAATACCATGATACACGACTGGGGTTTGAAACTTTGCAAGTTACTTTATTTTTTGTAGATTTCATCAACATTAAATAAATGTTTATATAATGTATTTTTGTTGTACAGAAACCTGATGGACAATGGCATAGTCGAACTCCCCGTCGATGTGTTCCGAGGATTGCGCAATCTGGATAAACTGTACGTATCGCTGAGTGGTTGCAATACAGGTGTTTTGTCTTCTTCTTTACAGACAATCACAGTATGTTTGTATACCAAAGTGTTTGTATACCGGCGTCTCCATAACATGCAAGATTTGACTTGTATGATAAGCAGAGTTTGAATATTTTATTCTTTTAGGTTTGGAGAATGTGCTGCGGATTAATAATTGTACTTAGACTTGGCCCAAGTTACTGCAGATTCGAAATCAGGTTTAACGCAACCAAGCGCCGTGTTTGGTAAA
This sequence comes from Asterias amurensis, assembly GCF_032118995.1. NCBI lineage: Eukaryota > Metazoa > Echinodermata > Asteroidea > Forcipulatida > Asteriidae > Asterias > Asterias amurensis. Next base: position 27,704,167 of record NC_092651.1, read on the forward strand.
GCTTTAATATTGTGGTTGTTTGTTACTTTGTATACTTGAAATATAAGATGTTTGATGACAACAATATTGAGCAAAAGGGGTTCATCTTTGCCCAAACAGTACACATCAAGCAGAATTCAATCTATTTCAAAAAAATGTAACTTTTAAAAGCACACTCCCTCTCAGTTATAAATCATTTAATGATCAAATCTAGTCACGATATACGCTCCTTTAATCCTCCGTTCTTTAAACACTTTGATATTTCCATCGACAACTGCCGTAGTGAATAGTGACTGCGTTTCATCTATTTTAGTAACTCCTCAAAGGTTAGAAACAATGAACCCAGCACTACGTGGAAAAGATCTCCGTGGTTTATTCATCAAATTGGCACCTTAGCTGGCAGGCGACATTTATAGTGATTTATAGCAGTAAGCCTAATGATACAAAACACAAACTGCCCAACGGGTCGTGTTTAATATAACTCTGGATACATTAAACTTGCTTAGTTATAGAGATGCTTCTAAGCACTTTCAGCTACGGGGACAAGAATTCAGATTGATTCTTGTCCACTGGCACCTTTTGCTACAGCTCAGATGATGCGGTGGGTTTTGAGTGTAGCCTTCGGTGCCAATCGGGGTGGGGGGGGGGGGCACTGTCTGCTCACCGAAATCCAAAAGCAGTAAGTTTATGCGTTTGCGTGTATTTTAAGCACTGAAGTAAAAGTTCGGTTCGACAATTATTTTCATAGATGGTGCAAATATCAGGAAACGAAGAAAGAACAGATGAAAATTTACATTTGGGATAAAAACATATAAATTGTTGTTTTACCTATATATACACCGATGTGTGATAGCACTGTATACTCAATAAAACTCACAGACTTAAATCTCGGTCGGAGTAATAAACACAGAACAGTTTTTAAAGCACATACGATCCCCCCAAAAATCTAAATAATGAAAATCATGGGGAGTAAAACTCTTCGCACCTAGAATTGTTTTGGAAATAAACCCAATATATATTGATACCTTAACATGCAATGCCTCTAACCCAATTCTTGGCTTTGCACGATTGATATTTATACTATCACAGTTATTCAAACTTAGATCTTGAACTAAGCGACCCTTTTAAGAACCAAGACATCTTCATAAATACAGAATACTAGGAAGTATAGCCTACCCCACAGAATGTTATAATAACTGGATTTGAAGTCTTGTGTTGAGCCAATGAATACAGAATACTAGGAAGTATAGCCTACCCCACAGAATGTTATAATAACTGGATTTGAGTTCTTGTGTTGAGCCAATGAATACAGAATACTAGGAAGTATAGCCTACCCCACAGAATGTTATAATAACTGGATTTGAAGTCTTGTGTTGAGCCAATGAATACAGAATACTAGGAAGTATAGCCTACCCCACAGAATGTTATAATAACTGGATTTGAAGTCTTGTGTTGAGCCAACAAAGATAACGTAGTTTATAATAGGTTTGTGTGGGGGCGTGCTAGATGCTACAACTTGTATTGACTTTGATCCTAGTTGAGGACATGAGTATTTCCTTTAAAGGACTGATGAACAAGTTTACTAATCAATAAAATTGGTTTCGAGACCTCTATCCTGTAAACTGCCATTACATTTCATTAACCGTGTGCCTATAATACACTATTCTCCATTTTGTTAATTTGTACAGATATCTTTCGGACAACAAAATCAAGTTCTTAATTCCAGGAAGTTTCAGATATTTGAACAACGTCACGTGGCTGTAAGTATAATTGGCGATGGATTCGTCTCATTATTGAATGGTTACTTAGATGAACCCCCCTTCCCTTCCCCGAAACAGTACTAACTTTCCCAACGTTTCCTAAGAAACGAATCCCCAGCCGTGACACTCCTTAAGCAAGACACTTACCCATCGTCCTTCGGATGGGACGTAAAGCCGTTGATCCCATGTGTTGCGTAACGCGTGTAACGCATGTAAAAGAACCAAGTGAACTTTCATCGAAAAGAGAAGGGGTTCCATTACAAGGTGCTACATAATTGGGTCTCAGAATTCATCATTGCAATTATCTATCTTCCTTAAAGTTTGTATATACTCAGCGCATTGAGTACCTTGTTTGGTAGATGCGTGCGCTATTATAAGACTTCAATATTAGTATATGTATATTTTTTTTTATTAATACTGTTATTATTATTATTAAGAGTAAACAGTAATCCAGAAAGTCTTGTTTATTACGGGTTAATTAATTCTTACACGATATAATGGATGTAAGTCACGATTACCTCATCAGTCCAACTGATAATGAAGGTACAGCAGATCTGCATCGTTAACGTTTCTCCCTTATTTGTTTAATCAATCATTTATAAACGTCAAAACATTTCAACCACAGTAGCCAATTAATGGAATTTATAATGAACGTTGCAGAACAACAAGCTGTTGATCTGCATTCAATGAAAAGCAAAATGTTTTGTGGAGACTATAAACAACAAGATGACATTTGGGTTATACAACATTGTTGTTTGCGGACTAATCACTATGTCCATTAAAAACTTAACATAATAAATGATCAAATATTTACATTCCAAATAATATGCGAATGGGTCACAAAACAAAAATGGATCATTTTTTGACCGAAAGTATGCCTACTGGTACAGTTTAATCAAACTCGTAGTATTAAATTACACAGTCCTCGTGGTTGTCTCAGTACCGAGGCAGATCTGTTCATTAACTGAGGCTAATGATAGAGAAATTACCCTTTCTTGATGGGCTCATATCGTTAATCATGTTTATTGTTAAAGTAAAACTGACGTCTTGTATTTAATGGTTGTAAAAGCCATCAAAGACCTTGACCTTTGAGCAATCCATCCCGAGTCTTTGACACTAGTCTTATCCTTATTCTGTTTCTATAGATCGAAAACCAAAGAGTAATTTTTATACTTGTATATTCCCCAACAAACCCAGTTTGTCACTTTCTGACATATTTTGTAATCAGCTTATCTGATTTTTTACCGATATCAAATTGCATTTTTGCTTTTCACCTAATAAATCCTTGAATTAACTTCCTTCCAAAAATACGATTTAATGTTGTGCTCCTAGCGAGGGGCATAATCCGTTGCAAGGTCCCCTTACTTGGTAGATTCTCATCACATGTTTCCACGTTTTATCCATAGGTTTTACAGCAGGTTTGATTTTGGGTTGTATTGTTTACATCTTGAGCTTAATTGTTTGTTTTATTGATTTAGCTGTATAGAATTTGTTTTCATGTATCATTGGATATTGAATACCACTTCAATTGCCAAAACCCTGTTGATTTTCACATAAAGACGTGTGGTATAGTTTTTGGATATCATGTCATATTGTGAGCTGACCAGTTACACGATGTGGTTATAAACAATGACAATATTGAAGTAATATATCAGACGTGCTGACAGTGGCCCTGGAAGCAAGAGGGCAATAACTTATTGCAGATGTTGATATTGCAATAATTATTCCCAAACCAGCCCTAGTGTTGAGGTTGTAACTCACACTGCAAACAAACAATAATGTCAAAAACTCCATCAACATTTACGGTACATCAGCTGTATGGGAAGCACCTCTCAATTAAAACACGGTTTACAGTGGTACGGTTGATTACTGCTTAATATCGCAGTATAACAATTATACAACAAGGATACCATCTCCTATTCCACCATTGGGAAGTAACTGATTATTTTTAGTCTGCAATATTACGTCTAAACAGCACTCTATTAATAATGTAGGCGCCAAACTGTCCCAAAATTAACACCAGATGGCTGTTCGAATATGGAATTTTGAATATTGCGCGAAGATTGTTGGTCAACAGTGTTTTGGTTTGCCACGTTCATTGCCGACATCGCGACACAAATACTGTCCCTAATACCACTTACTGGAGAGAAAATTATCCTACCAAGGCTGACGCCGTTGCAACCGGAGCCTACAACAAACTCCACCGGCAGTCACACCACCGATGGTCACACGAATGGCCTCGTGTTTTTACGATCAAATCCGAATTTGAACGTTTCGTGTATCGTGCGTCCATCTGGTGTGTATTTCGGGACAGTGTGACGCCTGCATATAAATAGGAATATCAGTCTATGAGCAGCCAACCCCCCCCCCCCCCCCCCACCACCACCCACCCCACCCTGACCCATTACGGGGTTAAGGATTGTTCCTAGTCATGTGACAAACTGTTTGGTTTTAAATCACTATTTCCATTATATCTCCAGGTTCATGAGTAATAACGAACTGGCAGCATTGGGTGAAGGGGTCTTCCAAGGGATGGATAAACTCTACTGGCTGTAAGTTCATTTCTCCCACTTGTTTAATTATTTCAAATGGGCTTAATATCTCCAAGGTTAAATCTTCGAGGTTAAAATTGTCCAGTATCACCGATACCCTTTTATAGATATCAGGAAGGCGGCGCTGTTGGAAACAACGATGATCCTAAGAAAGACCTTCGAGATCTAAGACTACGGGACGTAGCCCGACTCGAGGAGTTACCGGCACAAATGAAAATCTTTCTTGTGCATGCTGTGATAAGATGAAATAATAATAATACATAATGACAAAGAACATGTATAAGGCGCCAAAATCCACCAACATGAGGTGATCAAGGCGCATAACGCGTTTGCTGTAGTTTTAGTCTTTGAGAAAGACTCTACTTAGATCGGAATGGGTGATCTTCATATACCACAGGCCACTTTTATTGGTCAACCATTTGAAAAATCGTCTTCTTTTTTTCGTATCTATTACAAGATTGCTATTTTATTGTTTTGTGGTAATACGAAATTTAATAGTCCCTTCCAAGATTTTGTGGATATCAATATTTAATTTGTTGCGGTGTATGTTTGTTTGTTTTTAGATTTGTTGTTGTTGTTGTTGTTGTCGTTGTCGTTGTCGTTGTCGTTGTCGTTGTCGTTGTCGTTGTCTTTGTCGTTGTCGTTGTCGTTGTCGTTGTCGTTGTCGTTGTCGTTGTCGTTGTCGTTGTCGTTGTCGTTGTCGTTGTCGTTGTCGTTGTCGTTGTCGTTGTCTTTGTCGTTGTCGTTGTCGTTGTCGTTGTCGTTGTCGTTGTCGTTGTCGTTGTCGTTGTCGTTGTCGTTGTCGTTGTCGTTGTCGTTGTCGTTGTCGTTGTCGTTGTCGTTGTCGTTGTCGTTGTCGTTGTCGTTGTCGTTGTCGTTGTCGTTGTCGATGTCGTTGTCGTTGTCGTTGTCGTTGTCGTTGTCGTTGTCGTTGTCGTTGTCGTTGTCGTTGTCGTTGTCGTTGTCGTTGTCGTTGTCGTTGTCGTTGTCGTTGTCGTTGTCGTTTTGTTGTTGTTGTTGTTGTTGTTGTTGTTGTTGTTGTTGTTGTTGTTGTTGTTGTTGTTGTTGTTGTTGTTGTTGTTGTTGTTGTTGTTGTTGTTGTTGTTGTTGTTGTTGTTGTTGTTGTTGTTGTTGTTGTTGTTGTTGTTGTTGTTGTTGTTGTTGTTGTTGTTGTTGTTGTTGTTGTTGTTGTTGTTGTTTATTTAACATATATTATATACTTTTAATATTGTTGTCAGTATTCCCAACCAGACCCATTCATCATTTTATGTAAAACCGTATTTCGACAGTCACTGTAAAATCTACTATCAATAGGGGACACACAAACCACCCCTCAGTGATTATGAAATTGTCGTAGATTTAAGATTTGGAAGTAGAGCCTGACTAATGCCCGTCATGGGATCTTTGTGTTCATCTATTGACACAATAAGAAGGAATGATCCCCCTTAGTGAGCATCAATCATAAAAGATACTTGACAATTTACAAAACAGGTGTGGTTTGAGAATGGGTTTAGGCGCTCGTAGGAGTCATGGAAAGGCAGGAAGAGGCACTGCGAGGACTATTAATTAAAAACTCTGGCCATCTCCAACAAATAAGTAATAATAAGTTAAACAAAGAAAGATACAAAAATAGTAGAGTAGCATGAGTTTAAAAAAAAATTAAAACAGAGCAGAAATAAAGAAAATCAATCAGTCAATCAATAAATGTTAAAAATAAATAAATAAAATAAGTCGGTCATGTTGACATCTTTTTTCCGATACGGATATTAATCTGTTGAGCTCAAATACTCAAATGGTACTTCCAGAGTTCCGTACCATGATTAGATGTTATTGCGTAGTTATAAGAAGATAGATATTTGGACTTTTCCCCCATAAAAAATGGAGTACAATGTTAGGCGATTATTGCGAAGTCACCATTTTGAGGATCACATTAGATTGTCTAATGACACGCACAATGACTGGTACGCGTATGCACCTGCGACGTATGGTTCATAGAGAACATCACAACTCAGCAGAGTAGTCTTTGTTAAAGTTGACGAAAGAAATATTGTTGCAATTATTTTAGCTCAACCCATTTCTGGAAGACAAAACTCTCCCCTACCGTTAATCCTGGTGATGCCCCCCCCCCCCCCCACCCTTCCCGCCTCCATCTGGCTTCAATTAACTATGTGTCGCACAGTTAATGTTTTCTCCGACAACCATCATCGAGATGTTCATTCTAAATATTATCAGGTCTCATGATTTTCTGAAACGAAATAATGAAAACGTTAACATTGGCAGAAGATTTTCTGAATCATGTTTGCTCATTTTGTTCTAAAATGTCTCAAAGGCAAAATAGCATGAACTTAAAGTCTTCGAGATCAAATTTGTAACACTTTATAGAATCAAAATGCATGAGACAGCTTTGAATTGGTAAGCCATGCTGAAAGTTTCATCAAATTCGAGAAAAACTTCTTATTACTGAAGGAGAAGCAAGCAGCTTCGATGACGGGGAAACAAAAAGCCGTACTATAATAATGTTATTTGTTCAGCACAATTTCAATGAGTATAAATAGCGGAATAGGTATTATAATTTAAGGCAAATACAATAACATGTTGATAGATGTACATCGTAGCCCACACCATTAAATTCTATCACATAAAGCTTGTCTGTATCGTATGATAACAAAAACGATCACAAAGGGACTAACACTGTGAATGGACTGGATGTGATTTTACAACTAAAATGGAAAGGCTATTTTTTGGGATGTGATTTTGGGTAAAGGATGTGATTTTTTTCCAAATCACATCCAAGCCAGAAATCACATCCGTGTTTAATTGCCAATTATCAAAATCACATCCACTGCTAGCGGCATTACTAAAATCACATCCAATGCTGAGGCCTTAGCCAAAATCACATCAGAGACAGAAATCACATCCATGTTTAATTGCCAATTATCAAAATCACATCCACTGCTAGCGGCATTACTAAAATCACATCCACTGTCCAGGCCTTAGCCAAAATCACATCCCAGTCAGAAATCACATCCATGTTTAATTGCCAATTAGCAAAATCACATCTATTGCTAGGGGCATTACTAAAATCACATCCACTACCCAGCCGTTAGCCAAAATCACATCCAAGACAAAAATCACATCCGTGGTTAACTGCCAATTATCAAAATCACATCTACTGTCTGGTTGACACCAACATCACATCAACTTAACCAGTATCGCATTCTCAACCCAACGTCCAGTACGTCATGCACTGGTTTCGCAAGCGTTTGGGTTGCGGGCAAGTGGAAGGGGTTCCACGCACTATGATTATGAATGATACAAATGGAATGAGAAGAAACTATTAAATAACTATGGACTGGAATGGTAAAAACTAAAACTTTGAACATTGAACGAGTCCAGGAACTACACGCTTTTATTTCTGAAATCAAAATTATAGCATCATGCACTTTGGAAACCATGACTGTGTGTAGAACCAGTAGAACAGTGCGGCGTGTCGAGTCTGGTTTAAAAACTTACTCGCCTTCCCTAGTTGTACATAATTATCCTTGCGGGATGTGGACTATCATACTATTGTACCAGCATAACCCAAACCCAGAATGGTGAAAGGTCTATGCCGAAAATCATGCAGTACCGCAATCTAGTTTCTAGGCGTTCTTTAACTCCCTTGCACTCAGTACAGTTGCTCAGCCAGTGGCTGTGAACACAATTATAAAAAGGTAGCCTACCGATCAATAATCATCATGATCAAGTCATCATTCCCCAGGGTTGCAAGGGAATCGAATTGCTACAAACTCCCAACCAGTTTACTATCGTATGAGTAAAACAAGGAATAGAGTAACAGAAAATGTCTGAGTGCCGTTTTTAACCTTCTGTTATTTAATTTTCCCCTTTGCAAATTGTCATCTGTCCTGGTTATTGTAGATGTAAAGTGACAGTTGTAAACATAGTTTCAGCCGAAGCATTTTAACTTTTTAGTTGTTTTATGTTATATGGGGGTGCGTGCTATTTTCATTGAGAGAACATAGTTGAAAAATGAACAAACAAACCAAAAATTTAACGTGTTGACAGTGTGTACACAAGCATATTGAGTCATTTTGTGCAGATTTTTTTTTATCACAGTGTTCACGAAATATTATGTTTGCATCGGTGACACCTAGCTTTATATGGTGAAACAAACTTTTGCATTATAATTACTATGAGTGAAAAACCAATGGATGCATTTTTTTTAACATGACCCCCCCACCTTTCTGCCACCTAAGTGGAGACTTTCTTAACGTGTACATCCCGATACCAGAACCAGAACCTTCACCACAGGCTTCGGAATGTCCAGTAGTCATAGCAACGATCTGACCTTTGCAAAAACCTTGTCCGATTATGTAACCAATAACTTACAGATGAATGCTCTCTAGAAGTGGGTCCCATGGCGTACTGTATGCAGTATCTAAGTGTGTATAGACTGGTTTCAGTGTTCCCCCTGTTTTCACCATGGAGGAATAGTGGTTTCACCATTTAGGACCATGGAATCATGATGGTCTCAATATTTAAGATATAACCATGAAATAAAAGGTTTTCAAGTAGGCCCTACACAGAAGAACAAGGTCTGTCAAGGACTACAATTGTTTTACTGATTTATTTATTCATTGAGGGTCACCATAATTGTAAATGTATAAGTCAATGATGTACTTCATAATCCCCATGATTATAAGTGTTAGTGCAAGTAGGCCTACACAGCAGGACAAAAATAACAAAACTACAATTGTTTATGTTCCAATAATTTGTTGGCAAATTCATTACTGTATTTTGTTTTCGAAATTGTAAAAATCAATCTGACATATAAAACAAAGTGGTGTAAATTTAAAAGAAACCACAGAAAATAAAAAGCTATTGTCTGATAAAATGAAATTTCAAAATCTGAACAGCTGAAAAATTATGTACATGCATGATTTGAAAACCTCGTTTTAATGTCACAATAAAACCTTGCTTCTTTGAAATTAACACCACTCAGGCAATTTTGAAATAATACATTATCTATTCGGTGGTAAACTTTCTTTCCTTTCGATTTTATGTTGAGATTTTGTTCATCAATTTGTTATTTAGTTGGCATAAATGTTAACTCTGCCATGGCCTGACCCACAGAGCTGTGTTACATAACCTAATTACTAACGGGTGACCGCCTTCCTGCAGTAATGATGGTCCCTAAAACATCCCTGAATACTATTTACCAGTGCTGGGGCAAGACCAGCTGTCGACAAATGTGGCCTGTTTCTTAGTACCAGTTTATATTAAGCTTGTTCGTAAATCAAGAACATTGCGTCTTGAAAACAAGTGAACACCAAGGGACAGCATTTCTCAAATTGTCCTGTCAAGGACAATTTATTACCTGTCTGAACAACTTTCAACTCTCTTCGGCTTGTCCGGTCATAGAGGTATTTTCATCATTAATGGTTTCGCCATTATGCTCCACCTTTTGGGATCATGGACCGAAAATATTAATGATGGTCTCCCTAATGTAGCCTAACTGTACTTTAGGATATCTCCATGAAATAATGGGTTTTCAAGTAGGCCCTACAAAGAAAAACAAGTTCTGTCAAATAATACAATTACAATGTAGTATACTGATTTTGGGGGAAATCAATCACTGGATTAATTACTTTGTGTTTTTGTTTTTTTATTTGTTTCCCCCCCCCCCCAAAAAAAAAAATAAAAATAAAAAAAAAAAATTGAGTAATCAATTTAAAATCGCAGACTTTGTTACAAATTCAAAAGAACCATACAGGCTCAAAAGTTAGCAGTTGGATGCTCGAGCAGGATAATATCTTGAGAAAATTGTTTTGGGAAATGCTGCCATTATGGTGATCCTTGTTTAAGTTTATTTTCTTTAACTTAGAACAAGTTGTGTAATAAACAACTTTCACCTCAGGTTTCGGATTGGCCACTAGTCATAGCAAGTTAAATATGATGACGAGACATAAAAAGGTGTAAAGTAGTTTAGGAACCAGCATCATTTGTTGACAGCTGGTCCTTGCTCTGGCACTGGTAAGTTATTTAGGGATGCCTGCAGTAAGGTATCGTCATAATGCATGGTCATTATGCAGTATGACCATGGGCAGAGCATAGAGTAAGGACAGAGTAAGGCCAACTCCAGTCATATAATACATTCACCTAACAACAAATGTTGCAACACTGTCATGCTGACAGTGACAAACAACAACTATTGTTCAAAGAAAACATCAGTTCATTCTGCCTCAATCGGAAAGCGACCACGCCCTTTCCTAGAATGGTCATCCTGCTTCTTAGTCTTACGGTTAATAAGCCGCGCATTCGAAAATTACAATGTCCACAGATTGACTTACACCGTGTGAAGATAATGATCGTCAAAAGCTTACATTAAAATGCTGAGGTGGTGGTGGTTTTTTTTGAGAAACGAATAACACAACGTCACGAAAATACGTTTTACATGCTGAAATAATTTTCATCTCCTGACACGAAAATTATTCGCCTAATTAGACCCTTGGACATTAAAAAAAATCTGACATTATCATGTGTGGGGCGGGTCGTCGCCGTTACACTTCTTGTTGAAAAACTAAATGCCTTTGTCAAGTTTGTTCACATAATAATATTGGTTCTAATAATGGGTGCTACGTATGACTTTTGTGCCATGAAAGTCGAGTTCTGTACCCCCATGGTTGCATTCAATAAATAAGTTAACCATGAGTAATGACTGAGCACGAACTGTTTGTGTGCAAGTCATATGTAGGGGAACATTACAAAAACATGCAAAAACTATATTTGCCTTAAAAAAATTGTTTTTAAGTGACAGGTTAAGTTTCTCATCATAAGACTACATGTATAATGGGAGTAAAGGTGAAAGACATTCGTGGTTATAAAGAGCCCTATCCCATCCAGTACGTTGTCCCATGGAGGAATAAATCCTTCCTATAACATTGTTGTCCATACATAAACATTCGACAGCCTTGCATATTAGTTGATGACACTAAATGTAATGCAGACAAGCACACCAGCTTTGGTGGAGACATTTTTACCCACCACATCCAAATGACTTTTTCCTTTGCCGCATCTGATCCATCATTACTGGATCTCAAGCACCTTTCGATATCTATAGTGTACAAAGCGGTGATACATGTAGATGGAATAAAATTGTCAGATGTTCTGAACCGGGTCAGAACCTTTATTTTGTGCATTCATGGAGGCTATATAACCGTTAAATTAATCAACATTGCTGTGATGAAGACAGTCTCCATCATACAAGAACAGAAACCGTAAACAGAAAACCAGATGGCGTCGTCCCTTGCAGCCTGTTGTGCCGTGCAGGTGGAAAGAAAATGGCCTCTGAACTAACTGCTTACAAAAAATAGTTTAGTTTGGGAATCAACATTAACATTAACTACACCACAATCAGGTACTTGGTACATCATTTAAATGGTGTGTAAAAGCTAATGCTTTGAAAATGTTTTATGCTTAATTACATATTTTGATGTTTGTCTTTGTTTTCGGTTCTCTCGATGCATGTTAACAATCCTTTATATTATTTTTAAATCATGGCTATCCATGCAGCCCGGCCGTGTAAGCGCTAAATCACGCTTACGTAGGCGCAAAGTTCTTTGCAAAGTAAGCAGAGCCATGAAATTCGGCCGTGCACATACCTGGCGGCAATTTTTTTTCCCTGATTCTTTTTAAGGATTCCCTCTTTTAAATCGATTTAGAGAAAAGAAAGGGGAAAAAATCCCATTAAAAAGCATTATGAGAGTGGCAATTTCGTAGGAAGAAAAACAAATCCATTGATCAATCAAGTTCGCGGAAAAGAAAAGTAAATAACGGAGGGGGTGTCTAGGACATAATATTAACAGTTTGAATTGAAGGTGGTGTGATTTTGATGCATATGATGACTCTTCTACATATATTAAACGTTCTTTTAATATTTATTTTAAAGTATGCGGTGAGGAATCGTGACACGACCGCTATAAACTAAATCTTGTCATGGTTAGTTACAAATTAGGCAGTTTGTAAACGGATTATTTAAAGATTTGACTCGTACAGACGAAGGAACTTTTGCTGCGTTTACGCCGGCAATATTATTTGTTACAAAATACAAGCAGTACCAGTTGCACTGTTGGCTTTTCTCCATGCTTTTACTTAGTAAGGAATACGCTTATTGTAGTTTTATGGCTTGCAAAATGTAAATAACCGTGTTGAACATTCAGCAGAGGTTTGCAACTCAAATCTGCCGGTTTGTGAATTTCTACTTCCTAGCTGGAACAGGGTATGATTTTATCATGAATTGATAGACTATTAAATACCTAAATACCTTGCAATCTTGATTCTGAGCCATCCCCATATAGGCTGAGCATTCAAGGTTGATGCTTCCGGCCGGCAGCCAGGCACACAGGGCACTCCATTTCTCGCAGAGACATTTCCACTTTTCGTTGATCCAAAGGGCTCACCGACGAAATAATTATAATTCCGAAATTACTCTGCTTGCATTAAATGACGATCCATGGTTTCTTTGGCCGATTTAATCATTACTTTTCAGCAGATTCGGAAACTCAACAAGTGTGTGTGTGCCACTGTTTGTTGTGTAACAAACATTGTTTCAGCTTGATGTTTTTGTCTGTTTCCCGCGAAAACCAGCACTTCGGTAGGGGCCGATTACATAATGCAGCACATGGGTGGGCGCTAGCGGCTATTAGGCCTTTTTTTCTCTCTGTCGACTTTGTTATAGATCTATCTGCTGTGTGATGTACAGTGTATCAATTGGATGAATAAACAGAGAGTAGTCCTAGTAAAACCTGCTGGGCACAGTGATGCCTGGTGGGATTCAGCCAGAGCAACATTTTCAACTGATAAAGCTTGGTGTAACAATTTGCAAAGCATAACATTTGATTATTAAGGAGTCGAGACAGAAACAAGTGAAAGACATTATCACCAATCATTAACCAATTTCTCCTTCTTCAGCTCCTTTCAACCCCCCCCCCCCCCCCAACCAAGACTTCTTCTTCTCCTCATTCTTTTACCTCCAATTGTGTGTACGGAAAGCTTTTTTGACAGATTGAGGTTGTTAAAGGAACACGTTGCCTTGGATCGGTCGAGTTGGTCTTTGAAAAGCGTCCTGTAACCGTTTGTTATAAAATCGATATGGTTAGAAAGATGTTGTAAAAGTAGAATACAATGATCTACACAAATATGCCTCGAAATTGCGTGGTTTTCGTTTTACCTCGTCGACAAACACGGTCGGCCATTTATGGGAGTCAAAACTTTGACTCCCATAAATGGCCGACCGTGTTAGTTCGCGACGTAAAATGAAAACCGTGCAATTTTGAGTGATACTTGTGTGGATCATTATATTCTACTTTTAAAACATCTTTCTAACCATATGCATTTTATAACAAACGGTTGCAGAACGCTTTTCATAGACCAACTCGACCGATCCAAGGCAACGTGTTCCTTTAACGCAAAATCTCAAACCAAATGTCGGACAATTCTTGTGTTGCATTAAAATTTTACAAGCAAAAGGTTATTCGTTTGTACTTAACTTTGCAAAATACAAAAATGTACAAAATGTAACAAAATGTTAAAATACAAAATGTAAAAATTCAACATTATTTGGGATACCTTTTTTTCACTTGTGTTTATGGATATATGCTTTTTTGACAGAGTGGAGGTAGTTGACATGTCATCTCGAACAAATTTTGGGCCATTCTTGTGTTGCGTTAACATTTTACAAGCAAAAGGCTATTCATTTGTACTTAAGTTTGCAGGCATTGGGCCAAACATTTTTGAAAATAACTTTTTTTAAATTGGGTTAATGAAAATACGCTTTTTGACAGAGTTGAGGTAGTTGACGCGACATCTCAAACCAAATTTGGGGCAAGTTTGTGTTGTGTTAACATTTTACGGGCAAAAAGCTATACAGCTGCAGATAGAGGGCCAAAATGTAAAAATTCAACATTTTTGAAGATAACTTTTTTTCAATTGTGTTTATGGAAATATGCTTTTCAGACTGAGTTCAGATAGTTTGCGCGACATCTCAAATCAAATTTGGGACAATTCTTGTGTTGCGTTAACATTTTACAAGCAAAAGGCTATTCATTTGTACTTAAGTTTGCAGGCATTGGGCCAAAATGTAAAAATTCAACATTTTTGAAGATAACTTTTTTTAAATTGGGTTAATGAAAATACGCTTTTTTGACAGAGTTGAGGTAGTTGACGCGACATCTCAAACCAAATTTGGGGCAATTCTTGTGTTGCGTTAACATTTTACGGGCAAAAAGCTATACAGCTGCAGATAGAGGGCCAAAATGTAAAAATTCAACATTTTTGAAGAAAACTTTTTTTCAATTGTGTTTATGGAAATATGCTTTTCAGACTGAGTTCAGATAGTTGACCCGACATCTCAAATTAAATTTGGGACAATTCTTGTGTTGCGTTAACATTTTACAAGCAAAAGGCTATTCATTTGTACTTAAGTTTGCAGGCATTGGGCCAAAATGTAAAAATTCAACATTTTTGAAGATAACTTTTTTTAAATTGGGTTAATGAAAATACGCTTTTTTGACAGAGTTGAGGTAGTTGACGCGACATCTCAAACCAAATTTGGGGCAATTCTTGTGTTGCGTTAACATTTTACGGGCAAAAAGCTATACAGCTGCAGATAGAGGGCCAAAATGTAAAAATTCAACATTTTTGAAGAAAACTTTTTTTCAATTGTGTTTATGGAAATATGCTTTTCAGACTGAGTTCAGATAGTTGACCCGACATCTCAAATTAAATTTGGGACAATTCTTGTGTTGCGTTAACATTTTACAAGCAAAAGGCTATTCATTTGTACTTAAGTTTGCAGGCATTGGGCCAAAATGTAAAAATTCAACATTTTTGAAGATAACTTTTTTTAAATTGGGTTAACGAAAATACGCTTTTTTGACAGAGTTGAGGTAGTTGACGCGACATCTCAAACCAAATTTGGGGCAATTCTTGTGTTGCGTTAACATTTTACGGGCAAAAAGCTATACAGCTGCAGATAGAGGGCCAAAATGTAAAAATTCAACATTTTTGAAGAAAACTTTTTTTCAATTGTGTTTATGGAAATATGCTTTTCAGACTGAGTTCAGATAGTTGACCCGTCATCTCAAATTAAATTTGGGACAATTCTTGTGTTGCGTTAACATTTTACAAGCAAAAGGCTATTCATTTGTACTTAAGTTTGCAGGCATTGGGCCAAAATGTAAAAATTCAACATTTTTGAAGATAACTTTTTTTAAATTGGGTTAATGAAAATACGCTTTTTTGACAGAGTTGAGGTAGTTGACGCGACATCTCAAACCAAATTTGGGGCAATTCTTGTGTTGCGTTAACATTTTACGGGCAAAAAGCTATACAGCTGCAGATAGAGGGCCAAAATGTAAAAATTCAACATTTTTGAAGAAAACTTTTTTTCAATTGTGTTTATGGAAATATGCTTTTCAGACTGAGTTCAGATAGTTGACCCGACATCTCAAATTAAATTTGGGACAATTCTTGTGTTGCGTTAACATTTTACAAGCAAAAGGCTATTCATTTGTACTTAAGTTTGCAGGCATTGGGCCAAAATGTAAAAATTCAACATTTTTGAAGATAACTTTTTTTAAATTGGGTTAATGAAAATACGCTTTTTTGACAGAGTTGAGGTAGTTGACGCGACATCTCAAACCAAATTTGGGGCAATTCTTGTGTTGCGTTAACATTTTACGGGCAAAAAGCTATACAGCTGCAGATAGAGGGCCAAAATGTAAAAATTCAACATTTTTGAAGAAAACTTTTTTTCAATTGTGTTTATGGAAATATGCTTTTCAGACTGAGTTCAGATAGTTGACCCGACATCTCAAATTAAATTTGGGACAATTCTTGTGTTGCGTTAACATTTTACAAGCAAAAGGCTATTCATTTGTACTTAAGTTTGCAGGCATTGGGCCAAAATGTAAAAATTCAACATTTTTGAAGATAACTTTTTTTAAATTGGGTTAATGAAAATACGCTTTTTTGACAGAGTTGAGGTAGTTGACGCGACATCTCAAACCAAATTTGGGGCAATTCTTGTGTTGCGTTAACATTTTACGGGCAAAAAGCTATACAGCTGCAGATAGAGGGCCAAAATGTAAAAATTCAACATTTTTGAAGAAAACTTTTTTTCAATTGTGTTTATGGAAATATGCTTTTCAGACTGAGTTCAGATAGTTGACCCGACATCTCAAATTAAATTTGGGACAATTCTTGTGTTGCGTTAACATTTTACAAGCAAAAGGCTATTCATTTGTACTTAAGTTTGCAGGCATTGGGCCAAAATGTAAAAATTCAACATTTTTGAAGATAACTTTTTTTAAATTGGGTTAACGAAAATACGCTTTTTTGACAGAGTTGAGGTAGTTGACGCGACATCTCAAACCAAATTTGGGGCAATTCTTGTGTTGCGTTAACATTTTACGGGCAAAAAGCTATACAGCTGCAGATAGAGGGCCAAAATGTAAAAATTCAACATTTTTGAAGAAAACTTTTTTTCAATTGTGTTTATGGAAATATGCTTTTCAGACTGAGTTCAGATAGTTGACCCGTCATCTCAAATTAAATTTGGGACAATTCTTGTGTTGCGTTAACATTTTACAAGCAAAAGGCTATTCATTTGTACTTAAGTTTGCAGGCATTGGGCCAAAATGTAAAAATTCAACATTTTTGAAGATAACTTTTTTTAAATTGGGTTAATGAAAATACGCTTTTTTGACAGAGTTGAGGTAGTTGACGCGACATCTCAAACCAAATTTGGGGCAATTCTTGTGTTGCGTTAACATTTTACGGGCAAAAAGCTATACAGCTGCAGATAGAGGGCCAAAATGTAAAAATTCAACATTTTTGAAGAAAACTTTTTTTCAATTGTGTTTATGGAAATATGCTTTTCAGACTGAGTTCAGATAGTTGACGCGACATCTCAAATCAAATTTGGGACAATTCTTGTGTTGCGTTAACATTTTACAAGCAAAAGGCTATTCATTTGTACTTAAAGTTTGCAGGCATTGGGCCCAAAAGTAAAAATTCAACATTTTTGAAGATAACTTTTTTTAAATTGGGTTAATGAAAATACGCTTTTTTGACAGAGTTGAGGTAGTTGACGCGACATCTCAAATCAAATTTGGGGCAATTCTTGTATTGCGTTAACATTTTCAGGGCAAAAAGCTATACATTTGCAGATAGAGGGCCAAAATGTAAAAATTCAAAATTTTTGAAGATAATTTTGTTCAATTGTGTTTATGAAAATATGCGTTTCAGACTGAGATCAGATACGTGATGCGACATCTCAAATCAAATTTGGGACAATTCTTGTGTTGCGTTAACATTTTACAAGCAAAAGGCTATTCATTTGTCCATAAGTTTGCAGGCATTGGGCCAAAATGTAAAAATTCAACATTTTTGAAGAATTTCTTTTTTTCAATTTAGTTTTTGGAAATATGCCTTTCAGACTGAGCTCAGATAGTTGACATGACATCTGAAACGAAATTTGGAACAATTCTCTTGTTGCGTTAGCATTTTACAAGCAATTTTTTGACAATTAATTTTGTGTATGGACGTTTTTCAAGGCCGTAGGAAAAAAATTATCCTCACATTTTTCCAATCGTGAAAAACAACAGAAGTGAAGTTCACAGAACTGCGTTTAAAGAATTTCTTAAAGGTCCATCAGCGAGGCACATTGATACAAAAATTCTAATGAACTTTGCCCCGCATCCTCTATCGGCCAAAGTTGTCGATGGAAGTGGCCTTAATCCAAGGCTGTGTATAGCACAGAATTCGTGGACGTCTGCCACGCTGTATGCATACAGCAATTCATCCGGCCCATGAACAAGTACCAGTACGGAGTTGGAGTCTAGCCAAGCGTTCTTGTACGGAATACAGATTGCGGAATGTCTGCTCCACACAACAGAATAGTGCATGGACATCTCGACCGGTGTGCGATCGAACGTTGCCCGAACCCGGTGTGTATCTCGCTTTACATCATACTATAAAGAAGTTGGGCTGCACGTTTATCGCGAGCTAAACGTAAAATGTGAACGTCAGAAGATTGTGTCGATTCGGCGTCCAAAGTTGCAGGAAAACTGCCACGACCTGTAGGCTTTTTCACAACCCGTTTTCTCGATACATAAAATCAGCATACATACGATGGAATGTTTCAATGGGCCTAGCTGACTAAAATTAAAATAGATTCGTCGCCGGGCGAAAAACATAAATAAAACGATGGTTATCAATTTTCAAGACAAACGGTCACCGCGATCCGTAGACTAACCAATACATTGGAACGGCCTCCCTTCATTAAAACAGTTTGGGCTAATATCAGATATCATGAGTTTGGGTGAGTAGGTACACGTAGCCTAAATACACTTCCATGTGCATGTACTGGCCACTGAGTGAGTGTCCTAAAGTAAGGTCATGGTCTGAAGGTCACTTGATCCCTGTGGGGTGTTAATTCCACTTAGATCAGTAATTGAATGATTCACTGTTTACTGTTTCTTGAGTGTGCATGGTCTCCTTGGGCAAAGTGGGCTTGTTCTGAAATTGCTGGGAATACCATTGCCAAAAAACTGAGCAACAGGAGATGCCGATAGATTGCCTTAAATTTACCTTCTGCTGTAATTTTAGGGCGAAACGGGTTTCCACAGCAATTTCGGGTTGAAGTTGCTCATAGTTGACCATCAGTCCTCATGTTCAGGTGTGACCTTGCACTAGTGGTGGAATCAGTATGTGATGTTGGGGTTCACAATGTACCCTGCATCTGATTTGAAGGGGGGGGGGGGGATTTTGGCTAAGGCCAGACACTATCATAATGTGATTTTGGTATACAGCTAGACAGTGGATGTGATTTGATAATTGGCAGTTAACCATGGGTGTGATTTGTAGCTCGGATGTGATTTTGGCCCAGGCCTAAACAGTGGATGTGATTTTAGTAATGCCGCTAGCAGTGGATGTGATTTTGATAATTGGTCAATTAACCATAGATGTGATTTCTAGCTGGGATGTGATTTTGGCTAAGGCCTGGACAATGGATGTGATTTTAGTAATGCCCCTAGCAGTGGATGTGATTTTGATAATTAGCAATTAAACATGGATGTGATTTCGGGCTCGGATGTGATTTTGGATTAGGCCTAAACAGGGATGTGATTTTAGTAACGCCGCTGGCAGTGGATGTGATATTGATAATTGGTCAATTAACCATGGATGTGATTTCTGGCTCGGATGTGATTTCAGTGGTGCAGATGTGATATTGGATAGGCTTTTTCGAAATCACATCCTTTTTCCATTTTAGTTGTAAAATCACATCTAGGCCATTCACAGTGTAAAAGTCCCGACGCCAGAACAAATGCAATTTATGAGAAAGGCACTTAGTGTAGAGACACATATACCTTTTAGGAAACTACAAAAGGTGAATTCAACAAAGAAAGAGGGTACCATTGTGAGCGCAAATATTGTAACGATTTCTGCGCTTGCTTAAAAGAAATAACTAATTCAATGAAGGTTTGAAAGCTCCCACGTATATATGGACATAATGTTATCATGCCCACAACAACAAAAACGTGTCTGGAGAAAATCGCTATTTAAGTTGCAATGTTTCTTAAACTACTCTTTCTGAGTGTGCTCACTCTTTTAATTTGATTGTTGTATTTCAGACAACTCTTTATTCCGACAGGGCATTAAATGCATTTTCATCCTTTAAAATGTTTTCATGCATTCTTAAACACAAACTTCGGTTCTAAGTCAAATAGTCTACGGTTGGCAGTATGATCAAAACTAAACACAATCACGAAACAAAAGACGAACATTTCTTTTACGAGCATCAATATGTCATCTTAAAGCATTGTGCATCTAAATCTTGTAGGCATTATCATACAGTACGGGACCTACAAATAAAATCGACTTGCTAAAACACGTTGGCGGCAAAAATAATGAAGCTTATACAGTATAATTACACATGTTTTCTTTCGGGAGTTTGGCGAGGGTTGTAGTATAAAAAGCAATCATCAAGTGTAGCTTTTGTTTTTTTAATTGGGTAGTGAAGTAGATTTTTCATTTGTCCAAGAAGTTAAAAAAAATGTTTGTAATAATGACATTATAAAGAAACATTCCCCTAAGAAAAACATGTTTATACGAAAGTGTTTTCTTTGTCGGTTAAATTTTGAATTGACATTTCCAACAAATTCATGTTTTTTCGTTTCTGTAAATCTTTCATGGTTTCCTAACACAATAAATACATTAAATCTATCTCATTGGTTGGGTGGTTGTGAAAAAAAAATCAAATGTACAAAATGTGTATGTTAGTTTACTGTCTCGTGAAGACGTAAAGATTGTCCTGATCGAAATGTCGAGTTGTTTTTCGGAACCATCATCAACATATAAGACAGATTTATGTAAATTGACGTTACCGCAAACCAACCACAAACCTTGTACAAAATTACTTTTTCCCAAAATACAAAGTATCGAATCCTAAGTGGTTTGTATCATCCTTGTTTAACAATTACTTGCTGCTCTTACCTTGCCAAACATTTCCCCTGTGGTATGATTACCTGTTCCAACCTTTGAGCATTATAATGTTTCAGCCATTTTTAAACCTTACAATATAATTAACTAAGTGGTATCAAAATGGAAGAGTATCTTGGGTTCTCTCTTTAGGGAAGTTTATGACAATATTCGGTATATATATCATCTGGAACCCCCACAGACACACGGCAACGGCAAGATGGACATTGGATATTAGTACATTCACCGATGACTTTTCATGAAGAAATTCATTTAATATGACTATCTGAATTTCCTCACAATATTAAGCTCAGAGTAGATTCCTTAAAATAGTGCCATCGTTCAGCAAATCCATTGAACCTTTTAAATCAAGATCGTATTTTGGGATTTCTTTGTTGTGTGTTGGGAGAATGGGATAGACAATTGATGGGAATGTATTTACTTGAAAACTCCACCAACATTTGGTTATAGCAACTGATAAATGGCCCACTCAGTTACTAGTGGGTTGATGGATAGCATCAACAAGAATTAATCTTTGTAATGAGACGTTTTCAGATTAATCGAACACACATGATTAGGTAGCACTCAAAAAGCCGTTTTAACGAGCTCTTAGTGAAATTAAAAGTCCTTCAATAGAAAGAATTACCATGCAACTACAACGGGTTTTTTTTAAATCACAATGTATATAACGAATCAAGCAAGTGAGATGTTATTTATATTTTTTAGTTACGAGAGGGACTACTAGAGTGAAACTGCTCATTTTTGAGATTGCAAACTTAACATATAATTTACACGATTTCGTGCAAAGCAACACTGCGATCGTTGACATCGTTGCCGAAACTGTTTTGGCAGGTGGAACATTGCGAAGGAAGATTAACGTATCACTTTTTAGCTCTTAGGGTGGTTTAAATTTTATAAATCTCCAGCATCAAATCTTGTCATAGTAAAGTTCAAGAAACTGATGCACATATCTGCCGTGTTGTCTCCCATTTCTCCGTTTCTGTCTCTGCTGCACGTAAAGATTAGCCAGACAATCTATTATGCCTAACCAAATCGCCGTTTACACACGAGGATTCAAACCGAGTAAGGGTAGTCCTAAGACAGTTTATTAGCAGCACGGGTGAAGTTTAGTTCTTTCGGGGAGAATCTACTTAATGCCAAAGCAAAACACTGCTCCTGTAAACAAACATCAACACATTAAAGTGGCTGTAGAATTCAAGATGCATCAATTTACTGTGATTATGGAGCATGGATGGGATGCATGAAGCACTGGCGGGTCTGTTAACTTAAATTCATTGTCCATTGCAAAGGTTTCCGCTGAGAAAACATGGAATCACCTTTAACAAGAATGAAGCAATCTGGCCTTTCTAAATTCTGTCTTAAATGCTGCTAGAACAGCTCAAACGTTGTTGTTGCTGACATGTTGTTGTTGCTTTTGCTGCTACCGCTGTTGTTTGTTTTATTCACGCTGTTGTCGATGTTGCCGTTGCAGTCGCTGTCATGTTGTTGTTGCTTGTTCTTGTTCTTGTTTTGTTTTTGTGTTCTTTTACAAGACACTTGTTTATGATTCAAGCTATTATAACGTGTAACAGTTCGAGTATCGTATCGTGTAACCCTGCGCTAATTTAAACCTACGATGACAGTGGACACTATTGGTACTTGTCAAAGACCAGTCTTGTCACTTGGTGTATCTCAACATGAATTATGCATAAAATAACAAACCTGTGAAAATTTGAGCTCAATCGGTCATCGAATTTGCGATTACTCATTTCTAGAAAACTACGCTACTTTATGCTACTCTCACACTAGGGATAATATGATAGCGAATGTGCTTACGAACGGAAATATTTAACAATTGCTCAAACTTCGCAACATTCGCCACAAATTCACCACACTCACAAGTCATTCTCCACCTCCTTATACGAAGATCGGTCAGTTTATGCTGCTCTCACACGGCGAATATGCTAGCGAATATGCTATCGGAAGGAAATATTTGACAATCGCTCAAACTTCGCAGCATTCGCCGTGTCTTCGTAAGCGTTGGTAACAAATTCGGACGTTTACAAATAATTTCTCACCTCCTCAAGATAGCTCAATTTACAAACCGGTTTGTTAGTTTCAGCGAATGTTGCGAAGACGGTCATTCGGCGTGATTTTCGTAAGCATTGGTAACAATGGTAAAGCGTGCGTAAGCGTTTGCAACGTTCGTAAAGGCATTGGCAAGCGTTGGTAAGCATTCGTAATATATTGGTAAGATATTGGTAAGGAGAGGGCCGACCGAGGACGATCGAGGGGTGAGGCCGAGATGAAAATATTCACTATCCAACCGCCATTTTGGACGAATTCTACGCGCATTTCAAATAATCATGTTCGCAAGAACATTTGCCACTCTGTGAGAGCGGTAATACGAAGCGCTTCCGTACATTCAGCGATTTTTTGAAGACGGTAATTCGCCATCGATTTTCGTAAGCATTTGGTAAGCCATTGGTACTGTTGGTAAAGCGTGCGTATTATGCGTAAGATATTGGTAAGCAGAGGTTTAAGGACGACAGAGAACATATTCACTGTCGCAGCTTTTGGGCGAATTCATTGCGAATTTCAAACATTCGTATTCGCAAGATATTCGCCCAAGTGTGAGAGTAGCATTAGAGGGAGTCGTTTCTCACAATGTTTTATACAACCAACCTCTCCCCATTACTCGTTATCAAGTAAGGTTTTATGCTAATACATGTAATTATTTTGAGTAATGTCCAATAGTGTCCATCTGCCTTTAAACTGCTTGCAACTTCGAGGCCTTTAAAACGATTACATTTATTAAAGGAGAGTTCTAAAGAAGCCGCTATTTTTTCATCGTCTGAGCGGAGTATCAGCTGCAAGCACCGTCTGCATGTTGTGATTTTAATGTATAGGCTCCTATTCAAACCGAGCACAAGATGTATTTGCTTTTTGTTAAAGGTACTACTGGGAAATGATATATGCCATGCTACTAATTAGCTACTTGCTCAGGGAGCAACCCCCCCCCCCCCCCCTCTTTCTGAATAGACGACGTCATTAGGTTAAAATGTCCATGTCGTAGTGAGTTACAAATGAGATCTATTACGGAGGTGTAATGACGCATTAGAGTGGGGGAGGCGTGACTTGAGACGAGCACGACGTCTCAATGTTCAACCACGCAATCACCTTATCAATGGAACAAGCACGACGCCTCAATGTTAAGTTCAACTGCAATCACCTTACCAAACTGAAGTCGGACAATCACATCAAACTTGGCTCCATAAAGAATACTTCATTCATTTTTTCCAGTTAAAGGGATGCAGTACTGCTTATAGGTTTAAAGGCAGTGGACACTATTGGTAATTACTCAAAATAATTATTAGCATAAAACCTCACTTGGTACTAAGTAATGGGGAAAGGTTGATAGTATAAAACATTCTGAGAAACGGCTCCCTCTAAAGTGATGTAGTTTTTCAGAAAGAAAGTAGTTTTCCACGAATTTAATTTCGAGACCTCAGATTTAGAATTTGAGGTCTCGAAATCAAGCATCTGAAAGCACACAACTTCGTGTGACAAGGGTGTTTTTTTCTTCCATAGTTATCTCGCTACTCCAACGACCAATCGAGTTCAAATTTTCACAGGTTTGTTATTTCATGCATATGTTGAGATACACTAAGTGAGAAGACTGGTCTTTGACAATTACCAATAGTGTCCAGTGTCTTTAAGGGACTCAATGTCAATTAGCGAGTTCTTTTACTGAGTTTGTTTCTTACAAACATGGGCAGAATCTGAGAGGATCTTCACATTGAACGAATTGGCCTGTATGACGTCATAAGCATGATTAAATTATGATGCGCTATTTCGGGAGTCAGTTTTCGAGTGTGCAACAAAATAGTGCGCATTTTGGCGATGTGCGCATTTAAAAACGCGCCATATATAAATCACATATACAGTTTGACAACGAGCATGAGCAATTCAAAGGCTGCTCGTGAAATGAGCGCAAGGTAAAACAAAAAGACTATTTAGAATTGAGCCTTTTTTCAAACTGCACCGCCTGTAAATTGATGAAGAAGGATAAGGGATGCTTGTGAAAGGCATTGTATGTAGCTAGACCTCTCATCGTTCGCACTTTTTACCAATTATTAGTATTTATAATTACAATTCTTTTACCCCAAACAAAATTAAAAAACAATCAACATAATAATAATAACATTTAAAATTTATATTGCGCCCCTTACATAAAAAATGATCAGATGCGCAGAACACATGTTAAAAGGTACAGAGTGGAAGAAAAGGACAAAGAAAAAGACTGATCACCAGGCCAGTGCTAAAACATGGCAACATTACTCACCTATGTATCTCATTTCACACGTAAACTCACACATACTTAAGTTTTCGATAGTAATATTGTTCTTATAGCAGAATACAACCATTGTATATAGATGCTAGTGTTAATTTGATTGTATCTTTCTCTGTTGCCTTTATGCAGGATGTTGCCAAATAATAGCATAAGCAGTTTAGCGCGTTCCGTAGCATTCCGTGATACTCCGAGTTTAGTCTGGTTGTAAGTATTGCTTTCAATTATTAAAAACAACTGCAAATGGAACATTTTATTATGGTTTACATTTTTTATGAAATATTAGCGTGGAAACATTTTAGTATAAAGCAGAAAAATTATCCAGACAAACTCGGAATCAATTCTTGAATAATTAATATATATTCAAATGAAACTGTTGTTTGATACAAGTTACCTTTTTTCAACTTTATGAACGCCTCTGTCTATTGATTCACTCTTTATACTAAATGTTTTATTTTCATTTAAATATTAACCATTTCCATGTTTGCCTGTATCTAATCAGCTACTTGGTAAAGTCAGTAATATTAATCTTCTTATCCGGTTATATCATTCCTTGCAGCGATATATCCGGAAATCCACTAGGAAGGCTATCTCCTTATAACTTCTCTTTATCTGGTAACGTCTCCATAATAAGTCTCTTGTAAGTATCTCTTTAGTCTCTTATTGTTTACAAAATGTTTGATTCCTTAATTAAATGGATTCTGGTCAACCTTATTCCATAACTATTACCGACACATGGCAGAGGGAGTTACCCCAAAACAAACAAATTAACAACCCAACAAACACACCGACAAACAAGCAACAACAGCAAACACATGCAACAACCGAACAACACAGTTAGTATTCCTACAATTTGAAAGATTCCGACTCTGATAGCCATATGAAGCCATTGGATAGAGACGTACACACTAAGAGTACCAAATGTAGTGACGCCAAAATCGGGCACTTCAAAATCAGGACCTGGAAGACCTTCTCTAGGAGGATACCCCCATACACGACTATTTATTCAATTTTGGGTTCATCGTGTGTATAAATTTGCTTATAGTCTATTTGATTTAGTCTATCGCCTAGTGTTTTATTAATTGAAATTGTGTGTTGTAGAATGGAAATAAAAACAAACAAACTTCTGATAAAAAATTAATGGGGAAACGGTTATTGTGAAGACGACCAAAGCAACAGCCTTGATATCAATGTGATAATATGAATATGATGTCTTGGCAATGTTGAGAAATGCTCACCAATGCCCATATTGGGTGTAAATCTCTTATTCTCATCTAGTTATCTTTCTTTTCTTTTTCCTTCACTTTGACAGTATTTCTGGTGACAATATTTTTTCTCTAGGGGATTGGTCGTCAGAATCAAGTAATTGATAATTAAATTAGCAGGGATTTGGTGCTCGCTAATGACGCGGTAATTTTGATTATTTAAACCGAAAACAAATTTATGGCATGTGTTGAAAGGGAAAGTTGCCGGCACTGGACAGTTTTCCTATTAACTGAAACATTTCCATTGATACTAAATTTTTATTCACAAATTGTGTGCTTTAAACAAGAATAAGCTCTTTGATTCAAACATTTTTTTATGAGTTGTTTCCGATCATTTCATGAATCCAATTAATTTGTTCGAAGTAGATTCACTTTTTAAAAACCATACTAATAGTTTTCCGTTTTGGAACATCATTTTGTTGACCATAGAAGTTTTGTTAAAGATTAAGTTTTTATTTGTTTTGTTTTCTACGGCACAGAACAATCAACAATTGTAACATAAGCAGCATTCATCGAGACACATTTCGATCATTCCGTGGTCTTTCAGTCCTGTAAGTTAATTAGGATTGTCATTAAAGCCATTATACACTTTCGGTACAGAACAAACAAAAATCACAGATTTACAAATAATTTACAGGGTTTACAGAAGATAATGGTGAAAGACTGCTCTTGAAATATTGTTCCATGAAATGCTTTACTTTTTGAGAAAACATTAAAACAATATCAATTCTCGCTAGCGGATTTATTATAAACACATGTCATGAAACGGCGAAACGCGCGAAAACAAGAGTGGGTTTTCCCGTTATTTTCTCCCGACTCCGATGACCGATTGAGCCTAAATTTTCACAGGTTTGTTATTTTGTATTATAAGTTGTGATACACGAAGTGTGGGACTTGGACAATACTGTTTACCGAAAGTGTATTGGTCTAGCACAATACACTTGAGTCATGATGGCTTATTCAGCAAAATGTTTGTTTAAATCCCAGTCATAACAATGTTTCCTAAACCATTGCTTCACTTCCCAATGAAGAATATATCCCAATTAGGAAGTCATGTTAACCCCATTTTAGTAAGAGTTAACTATTAAGTAGAATCATAATTCAAATTAGGAAATAAAAATAATATCCGAGTTTTGTAAGACGTTATCTGTGGTTGTTGTTATAAGTATTTGTTTTATGGTTTAATTTTCAACTGCTAAAATGAACACAATAATGCCGTAGTTTTAATGCCGACACAATAATAGGAATATGAACTTCATAATCAATCAGACTATAATCCAAATTAAATAAAACATTTCCCAAATTATTCAGTATCGATATTGGCTTTCTAAATGGAGAATTATAGATATCATTCTTAATAAGGCACAATCTTTAGGGCGTGTTACTGTTCAATTATTCTCGCATCTATTTCTAGATATCTCAGATAGTATACTATTTCACTGTATAATCATTTTGCATTTTCTGTTATCTTCCCCCAGGCATTTATCGCACAATTCTATAGAGTCATTCCCGTCTGGCTTGTTTAGGAATCTAAGTAAACTTGCTGACCTGTGAGTATCGAATTGTTCAGTTGACTGATATGCATGTTATTTATATATTCTTATCAAAGATAAGGCACAGTATGTGAAATACATTAAATACTAACCACCCCTATACAACTGATCCACGACCAACATCGAACCATTAAATCATCCCTGTCTAGAAAAAAATATGGTTTACATCCAGTGTGTGCCCCCCCCCCCCCCCCCCCCCATCCAACATCCAACTTCATGCCTTTGTGATGCAGTACTCTAAATGCTTCTTTATTGTGTTGGGGTGCACGAATCTAATTACCTCTTAGTGTTTTTGTTAGTCCATGGTCCCCCCCCCCCATGATGACTAACCTACCCAAATTATCACTGATTCTAAATAGTTGATGACCTCATCATTTCTCCTTTTCAGTCATATCGACCACAACCCAGCAACATCTCTACCTGAGGATCTCTTCGATGGACTCCACCGAATAGACGTTTTGTAAGTTATATCAGTCGCATCAATATCAACCATTTTTGTTTTCAATAATCATAGGTTTTCACTTTATTGTCATTGCCATAGGCTACGTATACATACAGTTTACAAAGTAACCCAAATACTTTATTGTGATCGATTTTATGAGGTTTCATTTTAACCCTTTAATACTGATTTGTTGTTGTAAAGTCAGGACTGTAACAGCACCATGAGAAATCAAAACACTTTCACAGAATTACTAAAAGACTATTTTTTCATTATTTTCTTAACTCAGTCTACTTTTGGGTTATTTGAGTTAATAGCTACAGTTTCTTTATTTGGACGGAATCAACATGAATGAAATCAGGTCTGTATACAATGACAAGGCGAACAGATTTAGAGTTTCCGGAAACTTCAGCATGAAGAGATTCAAAAGTTGTGTACTGGACGTCATTACTTTTCACAGAGACAGATAAAGTAGATCTGTACAATATTGCAACTCCTCCACCAGTCTTGTGAGGTCTTGGGATGTGATGAAAGTAGTAGCCAGCAGGGGTACACTGACGACATGTTAAGTTGTCGTGTGGTCTCAGCCATGTTTCTGAAACGGCAACAAGGTCCAGATCTTTCTGGAGAACAAAATCAGCAAAATCGTCATACTTGTTACAGATGGACTGTGTGTTTATATCACAAAGGCTGAGTTGAGATTTGGCTGGAGTCACTGGTACTGGAACAGATGGGAGTGTAACAGGGGGTTTATGAACAGTTCTACGGAGACCAGCTTTTTTACCACGATGTGTAGGTCGGTAAACAGTGCTGGGATTTACAAAAAGGCCAAGGTTCTGTAATGATAATATACAGGAAGGCAGCAGAGTTGTAGCACTTGTGGATGGGGCATAACGGGGAGTGAGAAGCTTGTTTCGTGAGTAGGAATTTGCAGAGTTTGGACTAGCTTCTGCTGAGTTTGAGTTATTTACACCTTCAGGGCCAAATCAGTGGAGAAAGAAGCTCTTGAAGCTGCGTAACGTTCTGAAATTGCAGTGATTATTTGTCTATTTATTTATTTCAGGAATTTAGAAGGAATGACAATTACTAATATAAATTCTCGGATGTTCGAGGAACTATCGACCCTTCAGCATATGTAAGTGCTTTTCATTAGATAGATGTCATTAATTTTTTTACAGTAAGCTTTTGAGCGTTAAAAAGCTCTGAATTCGCAATGACTCATTAAAAATATACAACCGTAGTAAGAAAGGACAAATGTAGGGACACCACTCGACAAACAGTAAGAAAACTGTAAGAGCAGAGTTAACACGATTTAGCTGTTAACAAAAACAAGTTTGAAACTTTAACTGAGATCCTGTTGGACTGGCATCTTGCAGGTAAAATGTGTTGTTAAGTCCCTAGCTAACTTCACTTGCGCTCACTCACCCGTGATATCAAAGACGATGGTTTATCTTCAAATCAATTCAAATCAAATCGAGACACATTTGTTTCCTTACTTCTTTAAAAAATATCGACAAGTACATGTAAGTAGCAGTAAGCATGGTAAATGTAATAAATAGAGTATGGGTTGTTTTGATAAGCAGAAGCTTGTGAAAAAAATAGCCAGACAGATAAACAAAGAAACAAAACAAACATCATACATTCAAACAAAAGAACAGACGAACATAAGACATTGATGAACCACTGACGACCCTTGTCTCTAAAAACAAAATGCAAATTATTCCGTGTGTTAATTCCTAAACCTTTGTTTCCTGTTGACAGTGAATTTTCCAAGTTTGACTATTGTCGTTACGCTCCACACGTTCGAACATGCACACCAAGGTCTGACGGTATCTCTTCATTTGAAGACCTGTTGAAGGATGGTATATTACGTGTATCTGTATGGACTATTGCTCTACTTTGTTTCTTTGGTAATGTTGGTGTTCTCATCAGTCGATTCATGATGAAAGCCGAGAATCGTATTCACTCACTAGTAGTCATCAATCTCTGCAGTAAGTACACTACGAGTTTCAGTCCCCCAAATTCATTCAGCTACCTAAGCACAAACATTAGGTAAGCACGACAAAATTATGCTTACCAAACCACGGTTACCAGCCAAATCAGCTTGCCACATGTACAATATGTGACTGGTATCCAACCTATTTCTGGCTATTAAGCAGAAGTTGGGTTTATGAAATTTGGCCCCAACTTTTAGCGTAACCAACTTCCTTTTGTACGGGTGAAAGTTAGAGAGAATTGAGGGATACACGTTGGATTGATCTCAGTTGCGGCTTAAATCATTCTTAAGCCATGTCCCTATTATGGCTTAGGCTGTAACTATGGATAGATCAATGCAATTTATCCAGGATGTAGCAGAAGCAACCAGCCACAGGCCACAGCCACAGCCACATGCTTTATTCGACTTTCCTTGCACTTGACGATACTTTGATGTCCCAACTATTGGTTTATGTTATTTATTTATTTGTATTTAATATTATTTCATATTATTTTCTTATTTTAAATGTTTTTTGTTAAAAATAGATTATTTTTTGTTATTATTTATATTATTAAGTCTGAACTGATGCTCAACTGATACAGAAGCTATGTTTAAATCTGGTCTTTCGGGGACTAGTTACTACCTAACAAAACCTGATCACAGTTGTGGACATTATGTTGCTTCACTTATAGTGAATCTAAAACGAAAGACGTATTTCGTTGCGAGACTTTTGATTTCTTCAGACATGTCAAAAGAAAAACAAATAGATATTAAGTGTAGGTCAAATAACAACCAATACAACAATAAGTGCATCGGCTAAACGCACAAATAATATTAGGTAGGAAAGACAAACATTGTAAGTAAACAGGACTTGGCCCAAGTCTACAAGTCTACTCATATCAATGTTCCCTTTAGAGCATACGATTTCTGAGACGACATCCCCTAGGGGAGTATAGCGTCTTTTGGTTGCTTGCTTGCTTGGTTCATGCCAGAGAGCGAGCACGTACTGACTATAGACGTCCTTGGTATGACAGTCAGTATTAACTTGTCAGTATTAAAAGCCGAGGGGTAAGATGAGAATAACCATCGTATAGCTTAGTTTGAAACTAAAGACCGCGTCAGCATTCAACATTCTGAGAAATACTATATAACGTATATCAGAAATGGCTTTCTTGAGCCTGTAAAAGGCCACTAGATAATCCACACACATAGTAATCCTAACACAGTCTGCTTCAGAATTATTATATTACACAAGTCATTGTAAATAATTGTCAGATGGTTTGTCTTAACTTATTAAATTTTAAATCAAAAAGTTATTGAAACAATGGAACACAATCTTCAAAGCTGTGAGTTGTATACAAGAAGTAAAATCTACTGCATTAAGATTGAAGATGTTTATTTTACACTTGTGCAGAACAGTTATTATTTTTATAAAGGTCGTTCTGTATAATTGGTCTAGTTTAGAATAGAAGAACACACCCCTATCAAAATTGTGGCGCACCGGGACTTATTTTAGACAATTAAGGACTTGCAGTTTGTTGCAATGAGTTCAGTGTTCACTGATAATCACGTGTTTGGTGTTGTAGGTATGTAACTTAATCTGATTGGTACTCGTTATCCGGTACGACAGACTTATGGCTTGACCATTGACTCCCTATAAGCTCGGACGATCCAATCTTATTTCAGAATGCATCACATTGCACCATATCGTAATACTTGTTTGTCTTTTACCTCTCTCTAGCTGCTGATTTCTTCATGTCCATTTACCTCATCATTATTGGCTTCCATGATGTCAAGTTTCGTAATTTCTTCAACATGTATGCTCTTGAGTGGATGCAGGGATCTACTTGTAAGTTCGCTGGTTTCCTAGCCATGTTCTCCAGTGAGGTGTCAATCTTCATGCTGACGTTCATATCCCTGGAGCGCTTCATTTGTATCGTATACCCCTATAGGCTTCACAGGTACGAATTAAAAAAAAAAGGCATTTTGAAAACACTTTAATTGTGTGATTATTAAAAACTAAAGACCAATATTTTATGTGTGTATAAACTTAAACAACCCTCGAATGGTACGCGCGAAATTTGTTTTGTAATGTTTTGTGCAGGAGTGTGACGTCACTTAACGAACTTTATCAAACAGTTAGTTGTTGACGTCACCGTGACATGTGTTAAATTGTGATAATTTTCTTAAAATGGCTCAATTCCTTGAAAAAATGGGTTTTGAAATAGTATGATGGTTCTTTAAAAAAAAACTGCGGGTGTTTTAATTTTAGCATGTTAGTTTTAACGACACCACTTTCTTAAAGTAACTTCCTTCAAAGTGTATATACCTACAAACAGTATAAGCTGTAAGTAAGTTCATAACTCCATACTCAATGCTACCAGCTGCTCGGTTTGTCAACCTGTACGCCTACAGTAATGTATCTATTAAAACAAATCAGTAACACATTTGGCACTTGTAAGTGTCTCTAATTGTCAATCATTCCAGTTAATTTTATAAATGTACAATTTAAAACTGTATTCGTGCAAAGTTTAGCATGATTTGTTTCTTTTCATGTTAAACAAACAGATTGACAAGCAAAGAGGCCACTGTAGTGATGTCGGTTATCTGGTTCTCGGGCGCCCTGGTAGCGTGGATTCCGCTCATCAGTGTGGGTTATTTTGTCGACTTCTACGGCAGCAATGGGGTGTGTTTCCCGCTCCATATTCACGACCCGTGGCTACCAGGATGGGAGTATTCAGCCTTTGTATTCCTTGGACTGAATGCGAGCTGCTTCACTGCAATCGCCATTTCTTACACTGGTAACATCACTCAATGAGCATCACAAATTTAAATAGAAGGTCTTCGGGATGATAGGTGGCAGCAAACACGCCGAGTAATTTGAGGGGTAGAAAGATGGCGCGTGCACGCGTTGTTAAAGCCATTGGTGCCGAATGTTGGCTTTGAGTGTGGCTGTGGCTGCATGGCCCAAAAGGCGTATTCTTCAACACTGTCGTAGTAGCCAACGGCCATAGCCGTTGCCAAAGTCTTAGTTTGGACATGGTCTAGATAAGTGTTACATTTACACTGTTGAAGTGATTTATTGTGTTGTCACCATTTACAGTTTAAAATGCCAGTTTCATTGGCAACTTTTTATTTTGTTTTGAGGACCA
Organism: Asterias amurensis; assembly: GCF_032118995.1. Taxonomy (NCBI): domain Eukaryota; kingdom Metazoa; phylum Echinodermata; class Asteroidea; order Forcipulatida; family Asteriidae; genus Asterias; species Asterias amurensis. The sequence goes on from NC_092651.1 coordinate 27,737,735, forward strand.
AAATGGAAATAAGCTTTTTCTAGCTTGTTTGTGTCATCCTCGACAATTCTTCGGATTTATATGTCTTTTACGCTCGTTATGATTTTGTTTTTCCATTTGTGATATTTTAAAAGACTCTATGGAGATTGTCTAATAAACGAAATTGTGGCAGTAATAAGAAATGAACCAGGGCAGACAATGATCACTGTGATCAGAATAGCTGGGAAACCTTATCAAATTGTTCTAGCTTTTATAAAATAACTCTAATGTTTTCATTACTCTTTGTTTCATCAGGAATGTTCATCAGCATACAGAGGACCAGAAAAGCTACGACGAATATCGGCAAACGCGGTGACATGAACTACGCCAAGCGTTTCCTTTTCGTTGTGCTGACAGACGCCCTCTGCTGGCTGCCCATCGCCATTCTGAAAATTCTCTCACTATGCAGCTATAAGATTCCTGGTGAGTGCTTTGATTGACCATTGGCAAGATGCGGCCATCTTGCTTTTGTTCATTCAAGTCGATAAACCCAATAGAGGTTGAAAGGGAAATAGTCTGGTGCCCTGATATGGAAAGAGAATGAACAACAGTTTGTTCTTATGTTGAACCGTCTACTTACCTTAACCAAACAAATCTGACATGCTGTGTTGATTTGTCCATCAAACCTACCCTGATGAAATGACGTTCATTAAAATTCAATTTGGATTTTATCAAATCTGAAAATTTGTCGCTGACACTTGGACAAGAAATCAATGCATGAAGTTGAGATTAAAAACTCTATTCATTAATTAAATTGATGTCATCAACATAATACGATTATTACATGTGCTGCTCAGTACGACCAGTTTGTATAGAGATAGCCTTGCTCAAGGCAGTTGCATTATTCGCTCCAAAAGACGCCGCTGTAAACCCATCCGTATACCCTGTGCGTGGTGCGTGCGATCACACCGCATGGCCCACCCGTATACACACTGTCACATCGTGCGACTACTGTGCACATAAGTCATCCGCACTCGTACCACTAACCGCATGCGGCCTCCGCATGCGGATAGTGTACGTGGGCATCGTGTCGTGCGATGTTACGCAAAGTGAATACGGGTGGGTTTTTATACAGCGGCGGTCTTTTTTCGGAGTGAATAATTCGACTGCCCTGAGCAAGGCTAGTATAGAGACCGTTTTAGTACGGTGCTCTAGGTGTGCCATACAAACCATCAAAATGAGACGATGTATAACCTTCCTCTATGGTATAACTCACTAAGACTTTATCAAGTGCTTATGGCACTCCTGGAGGTCCATCGATTTTAACTTTATATTTCATCTTTCTTTTCTGATTGTAGCAACCTTGTATGGCTGGATCATCGTGTTTGTTTTACCCATCAATAGCGCCCTCAACCCAATCCTATACACAATCAGCACAACCTCGTTCTCACAGTGGTTCCACAAACACGTTAAGTTGCGAAGGCGAGGCGAGGGTCGTGGTAGTCTTAGATTCAAGAACGAATTCTCGTCCATGGGAGGTACAAGCATTTATTTTGTATACAAATCTAGTCTTGTTTTAAGATGTAATTAAGTTTACCGAATCCAGCCCGCACCGTATCCGCCACCAACTTCATGGTCAATTTATATTTTGTTTTACTTTTTACTTTTTATGTTAGTTTTTATACGCTATTAATTCAGTAACATTTGTCATCTCTTCCTGATTTATTGCTTACAATCTTGTAGAAGCAGCTTAAGTCGGTTTGAAAATGAAAAACCGTGATATTATACTTCATTACGTTTACAGACCACTGCATGCCAACTGTGATTATTGTAATGAGACCCTATGACACGCTTGGCAAACTTCAGTTAATTGGGTTTAAATATAGTCGATGATCTTATTACCCCATTCACCTGATTGAAAATGCTTTGTTTTTTAACAAATTGCATTATACGTTCTATACCTAAAAAACATAAACTGTGTGCGATGCAGGTTAGATTGACTGCCTACACTTGTACTGATGTTCGACATGACGTTAATGCACTGGACACTTTTGGTAATACTCAAAATAATTGTATGCACAAAAAAATGCTAATTACTTTGTAACAAGCAATGGAGAGCTAAGAGATGTTAAATCTGCATCGTGGATAAAGAATATTGATTGGTTGATGGTATAAATCATTGTGAGAAGCGGCTCCCTCTGGACGAATGTGGTTTCTGAGACAGAAATCATTTCCTACTAAATTATTTGATTTTGATTTCGAAGACCATCAAAATTCGATTTTTAGGTTTCGAAATCAAGCACATGAAAACACACAACTTCGTGTGACAAGGTCTCGAAATCAAGCACATGAAAACACACAACTTCGTGTGACAAGGGTGGGTTTTTTCCATCATTAACTTCGGCGACCATTTGATTTCAAATTTTCACAGGTTTGTTATTTTATGCTTTTTTGAGATACACCAAGTGAGAAGACTAGTTTTTGACAATTACCAAAGGTGTCCAGTGTCATTTAAGTTGCCAAACACAAAGCTATTAAGTTTGGGGATTAAATATTTAAATGAAGAGGTGTTTTGAAGACGCTAATTAAATTTGTTCTTTTGTTTTTAAAATATATATATGTATGGACTACTTGGCGTATGGCAAGCTATGAAACACTATATGCTACACTGACTTAGAACGAATACTACGAATAGTATTACTGATAGCTATGAGTAGTCTCAGTGCATGGTATGATTGTAACCGTCATTGCATTAAGATGCTATGTCAGATTTTTGGCCGATTTGACCCCAAAGTTTTGATTTAAAATTTAATAGGTATTTTGAAGGGGTCGAGAAAGTTACAAACTTTAATTTGAGCCATTGCTCGAAAACGTCCGCCAATTACTAGTTGCAGTGAAATAAAGTGCTAAAAATTAGTTTTTGTCGGGATCCCGACAATATACCACGTGACCAATTCTTATCTGTTTTATTAGAAACGTGTTAAACTTTGTTCATGGTTCCTGACCTTTAAAAGTAAAAGATAAACTTTTTTTGTTAGAGCGGGTGATACTCTTTGAAATACCATTCACTCAAAAAAATCTATGTTTTAATGTTTGGGGCCAAAAATCTGACATTACATCTTTAACACATAGAAGACTAAAACAATGCTGTTCCCTTACTAATAATAAAGACGATAACTTGAATGTTTTTGAGAAACCTCACTCGAACAGGTTGAAAGAGGAAGGTACTTAGGGATTCAAGTTGATTAAATTGTTACCTTTGATTTGCACGTCAGAATTGTATGATAAATCAGTTGCTTTTAGGGTTCGCTCTCGTAGAATAAACAGACACATAATTAACACGCTGCCAAAGATCATTGGACTATGTTTAAACTACACTCTACAATAGATCCGCTGGTCGTCTCTGCTACAACTTTGGAATGTATTTCGATAGGCACGGTTTCACTATACGATTATCTCCATGCCATGCTGTTGTTCCTAAGCCAAACATTGAATGCCTATAAAAAAAATCCATAAGAAATGCTGATGCTAGTGTTTTCAACTAAATACCTGCTCATGACCAAAAACATCCTTTAAGGTTATTGAAAGCTTCGAGAACGTGTAAAATAAGTATTTATTAGTTTCGTGTGTTGTGGGGATTTTTTCATTTGTTTTCTTGCTGGTGTCTTAACTTGATTGTTTTGAGGTTCGTCGTCGTCCACGTTTTTCTTTTCGCAAATTTGAAATATTGAAATATTTCTCCATTTAACAGGACCATAGTGTAAAACAGCCTCTGAGCTGGTATGTTTTAATTTCTAACTTTTCACATAAACAACTTTTTCTACTAGGCCTACCCCCTTTGAAGTGCACACTCGGAGAGACATTTAAAGTCAAATGCCTTGCCTTCTTCAAACAAGTAACAAATGTCATTACTGGGATTCGAACTCATACACTCCAATGGCAAAGCTTTTTGGAAGGTGACACCAATACTGAAGACTACAGTAGTATTGTGACAATTCCAATAAAAACGATAATAATTATAGCCTATGAGAAGAGAATGTTTTAACAAGACTGTTTTACGTGCCTTTTGTTTCCATGTCAACTCGAATTATATCATTATTATGTTGTGTAATCTGTCCATGCATTAGGGCGGTTGAACTCCAATACCGATCATCCGACTGAGTATAGTACTGTACCGAAGAGATCATATGACAGTAACTCGTCCCCAGTCGCCGAAGAACCTCAGTGCAGCTCCGTCTGACAGACGCAACTTGGCAACGCGAGACGCATCACGGACGCTAATAACTCGTTGGAAACATTGGTATGGTCTCCCATGCTGAGTGCGCAGCCAACAGTCATCGTATGCTGAGATAGTTTGGGTATCTTGACTGATTTACCTATTGGTAATACACACAACTATAACAAGATAGTTGCTTCAGAAAGATCGGCTGTCAAATCGCGGTGAAAAATTCAATTTAAGATTCAGTATTCAAAAAGTATTTTTAATGTTCATTTGTAAGACGTGTTACGTCGCCAAAACTTGAGAACATGGGGAAATTATAAAAAAAATTCAGTAGTATTGAGTAACCCTAATGTGTGAACACTTGTTCAAAATCAAAAGGTTTAATAATAAACATTGGTGGTAGTACTTATGCATACCTTACAAGACGATACTATAGCAGCGTTACCAGTACGTACATAACCGTCCAATGAGCAGTGTACTATAAGGCTCATAGTTTTTATACTGTGTCATAACCACTTATATTCATAAGAGTTACAAACTGGAGTTACCATGATGCAAACCTTCTCGTTGATACAAAGCTATAGTAGTATGATTTACATCAGCATTATTTCAATAATCTAGATTTCCCTAATGTAACCTGTTGTTGCAATTGCAAAGAACAGTCGCCGAAGATGCAGAATTGACCCGAAGTGGTTTTGTTTTTTCAGAGCATGCTATTTTTAGAATGTGAGCAACTATGACTGTTCATGGTTAGTGTCTATTTTGTTCATAGCAAAGCGTAAGGATCGTTTAAAGTCTCTACCATAAGCACCCTTTTAAGTACACGCTGCTTTTCCTTCTCGCTTAACCTGAAGGTTCCCATGTTCAAGTTTCGGTCTCATGTCTTAGGACCCTTTTCCAAACTTAGGGCTTGGGCTCCCGGCTCCGACTCAGGCTTAGTCTGTTAATTTGAACCTGGAGAAAGCCAAAGCCTGAGCACTGGACTTTGACGGAGTTTCGAAAATGGCATAGTTTCTGCCTTGTTCGATGTACAAGGTTCGGGTTGCCCACATCAGGAATAAGGGAATAAGCTCAATATATGACGAGTAGACCGCCCTCTTGTTGTCATTAACGGCCCCAAGGGTAATTTCACAAAATCGCATCACATAATATTGTATTCATGCACCTTTGCCCGCTTTATGTACAGCTGTTTTAAATATCACTCGAGATTATTCGTCTTTGGTTTGGAAAGTGCTGCTGTATTATTTTTATTTATTTGTTTATTTATTTATTTTGCTTTTTTAAGAAAACACCGTTGAAATTGTACTTATATTATACAAATTACAAATGTCTTGTTTATAAACTGGGACAATTCTGACATCTTAAGAAATTGTAAATTATAAATGTATACACAATATTTATCTTCTATCTTCACTACTCTGCACATGACTGTAAAATATATAAAACTTTGTAAAAAACAAAATATATATATATAATTATGTGTACTATGTCGTGACTTTATGCATACTTTGTATTAAAAAATAGCGTATTTGTATAATGCTTGTTAAGTTCGATGTTTTTATTCCTAAGTCACTCTTGTCCATTTGTGTTTAGTTAAGTGGAATAACTACGTTTAGTAATAACTTTTAAATAATTGTCAAGCATTTGGTTGGAAGCCTACATCAGCTTGCGGTAGTTTAAAGCATTTTGAGCAAACATCTCAATGTGGCTATATAAAACAACATTATTGGTTATGGATTGCTCTTTCTAGGTGGACATTTCGCTCCATTGTTCTATCTAACAAAACGTGAGCTACTGAAATTAAATGTCCTCGTGTGTTTTGTTCATTGGTCCTACATTAGCCCTATATAGGACTCTTTCTCTGTGTCACTGTAGTACAATACGAAAGTGTAAGGCCGACAGGGCTAGTCCTACATCTACTTTTTCATGGGATTACAAACAAGCAAATGGTTCCAACAACCAAAGGTAAAGTGTTCTTGATCTGAGGTTCATCACCGATTTGAAATAATCAAGTTTTAATAAATCTGTAATTCCGGTTGCAGGGAAATCCAGTTTCTGCGCAAGTTAGGTGTATGTACTTTGCACACTCCCGACATTGTTGGCTTACTTTGACGCTAAGCAGAGAAAGGTAACACAGAATTCTGTGGTAACAAATGCTCAACTCAATCACTCTGCATAGCTGTAAATATTGCTTAGTCAATATGCAGGATACCAGTAACAGCTATCAATTTGCTATGGTATTTGACTGCATGGTATTTAATCTGGTAAGCAAACCTTTCTTCTGTTTAGCTAAAGCAGCTCTGTCAATTGAGCTCGGAACCATACAGATGGGTCCAGATCCCTGTGAGGTGTCGCTTGGTAAATTAAACTACAATTTAATGCAATTCAGTTCAATTCAATCAGCATTTATTTTCATATTATTGGTCTATCATAATCAATTGTACGCCCCATTTTTCCGTCTGAAATACATAGAGTCAAATAACATAATAATTTGCAGACAAAGTCACAGGTTGCTTGTTTTGTATGCTAACTGAAACTACTAGCTTGAACTGAATTTTCTCTTTCAAAATCAATTGAATGGTCTTTTCAAGGGTTTAAATCGGGGCGAACATAGCTGCTGTTACATCACTTGACTAATCTTAATACAAGTCTCCATTTTCTTATACACACCTGGAAAGGTTTCATTGTTTTTTTCACAATGGTTATAGCGGCATTAGAGGGTGGGGGGTTGCCAGTGCATGCAATTTGGCAACAAAGAGGTCCGCCCATTAAGCATTGTGAGGAATCACAGTGTGCATTTAGTAAATGATTTCTGGGCAACTATTCAAGGCGAGAACAAATCAGTCGGTTTTAACAATAGTAAGATTTGCAGTACCAAAAGCACACTCCTCAAATTGGTAATGAACAAAGAACCACCTCTGTCGTGGACTAGACTTCATCTGATTGGTTCTTCCAAATCATCCCAGCGAGAGGGGCGTTGGCTGTAGGCATACTTCCAATCCACGCGGTACACCAGAGTCCAGATAGTCACCATACTGGAAGGTTTGTCAGTGACAAAAGAACAAAGAAACTGTGGCTAGACTGTATCTGATTGGCTGGTCAGAGTCGTCTCAGCAAAGGGGTGTTGGCTGAAGGTATATCTGCAACCGGAGGGCTACAAACACCAGAGTCCACCTAGTCGCCATACTGGAAGGTTGTCCATCGACTGAGCTCTCATAACGTCTTGTGTTGTAACTTGGCACGCAGAGCAAGCAGCGTGCTAGAAATCCACGGCTAAAAGCAGTAAGTTAACAACAATTCAATGCGTCTTGAAGATTTACCAATGTACTTCATTCACTTTATACCCCAAACTTAAAGCAGTAGTAAACGGACAGTGTTGTTACACATACTAGTTTGGGGTCATAATGTGTGGAAAATGGCAGGTCCAATATCCAATACAATGTTTTTCTACCACCTTTGTGTCATTTCACTTCAGGTAAAAAAAACTCAGTCATGTGCCTCACTACTCCGTCGTAATTCACTCCATCAAGTAAACCACAAGACAAGTTGACTTGTGATAACTTCGGCGTAAAGCCATTATTATACACTTTCGGTAAACAGTATTGTCCAAGTCCCACACTTCGTGTATCACAACTTATATATAAAATAACAAACCTGTGAAAATTTAGGCTCAATCGGCCATCGGAGTCGGGAGAAAATAACGGGAAAACCCACTCTTGTTTTCGCGCGTTTCGCCGTGTCATGACATGTGTTTAAAATAAATCCGTAATTCTCGCCAACGAGAATTGATATTGTTTTTTGAATACATGTTTTCTCAAAAAGTAAAGCATTTCATGGAATAATATTTCAAGAGAAATCTTTCACCATTACTTTACGTCAATCCTGTAAATTATTTGTAAATCTGTGAACTTTTTTTCTGTACCGAAAGTGTATAATGGCTGTAAGCAGAGACAAATATTGACTGAAGCGGCTCTTGAACCGGCGACCTCCGGGCGTAAATCCGGATGTCGACGGTTCAAGTCATTGGCCAGTCGCGTTTTCTCTGTTCAACCCACAATAATTTATTGAAAGGTATGAGGAAAATAAGATAGTAAGCGTGGCATAGTAGCCGCGTATGCCATGCTTATCTCATCACATGGTTCGAGAAATCTATGACAACCATTACAATCTGTGGCTTTTGGAATTGTTTAGAATTTGTTGCAATTTCAAATGTTTTTAAAGCACCTTAGATATTTACTCCTTCCCCCTTTTATTTTGTTTTTAAAATTGATTGATATTAATCGACCTTTCTCGAAGAGACTGATCGTTAAAATAAAATATTACATTCAAGTTCTACTTTATTAGTATTTATGAATATTTTGCTTTAAGATCTTTGTTCGAAAATGCCTTATGGAGACTGCAGAACGAACGCTGCCCTGTGTTAAATGTGTGTGTGGCGTAACGTTTGTTGACTTAAAGGGACACACCGGCCGAATTCGGCTGTTTGGGCTACAAAATAGACTAAGAAATGACTTCAACGGTCTTCCAGGAATGAAGAAGAACAGTCCTTAAAAAAAATCATCAAATTTAGCCGTTTTTGAGCATTTTAAGACAAAAACGCAGGTCGCGTGATTGTTCCAACCAAAAAGTGGTACAAACAATCACGTGACCTTCCGGGCTAGTTTTACTTTCAGCCGTCTAAAAGTAACTTACTTAACCAAATTTAAATGTTTTTTTTACAATTTTATTTACGAATAATTGACGAAAAAGATCATGTATTCAAATTATCGCTACAAAATGTAAATAATGGTGAAAAATCTAACGTAAGATTCACATTCAAAGAGTCCGTGTAACGGAAGCTTGTTATATGGCCGTTTTTTCCCCCATTTTTCGCGAAATACGTGACATTTTGATGATTTTTCTTACAGCAACCATCTATAAAAACATTATTTATGATTCTACACCCCTAAATTGCGTAAACGGTGAGCCGGTGTGTCCCTTTAACATTTGCATTGGCATATAATACTAAAACAGTAATGGAAGATGTTGGTTGAAAGGACTGTTTAGAATAATTACGTAAAGTTGTACTGATGACAATTATAGCCGAAAAAATGTTCTGAAAAATACGCCCATGCTTTACTAAATTGTGAAGATAAAATGGTTAATGTGACTTTGCTTAGAAAATAATGCATCAACCATTTGACCGAAGTAAGATCAGCAGATTTGATTCAATTAGTCATTAATGCAACTGTTTGCTTCACAGCTAGATCAGCAACCATGGCCGTCCAACTCGAGACTTACTTCTTCCTAACCCTTCTCACGTTCGCCATACTCCCCGGGGAATCTGAAGCAGCTTTCGGCCAAACCATCGATGACAAAGTGACAGATTTTCGCTTCAAGAATATGGGTGAAGCCTATATATCAGAGTTTGAGATAGTCGACAGCAAAGCCAACTTCGAAGTCGTTTTGGAGGTAAGTCACTGTTATATCGGCCTTTGGGTAACAAATTGTCCTTTTACCAAAGTTAATCAATCATCAATGCATTGCCGCGTCGACCTTGCATATCTATTATACCTTGTTAACGTCGCCTTTACCTGTAGGCAAATTGTTCACCAGTCTATACAGGAAACAAAATAGAATCATTTATGGAAATTGTGTGAGTTATTGGAAATGTAAGGCATAATAAAACGTGTTGAGCTGTTATTTTAACATTTTGCAAGTACTGTTTTCTATACAAAACCGTAAAAACGTTTTGTTTTTTGTTTGGATTGTCTTGTTGGGGTTTATGGTTTAGCATATACCCTTCCAATTGAATTTGCCGAATGTGGGGTGGGAGCAAAATAATGAAAGTACACCAAGCGAGTCAAGTATTGGCTTATAAGATGCCATTCTTTGTAGCCAGTACTTTCACAACGTCTTTACACAAAACAGCAGCTTACTAGATGGGCATTTGTTCCCGCAAAGTGAGTGGTAAGACCGAGTACTCTCCAACTGTTGCTTATTGGTACATTTATTACTTTCAGGACACACTAAACGAAGCCGAGTATTGGGTGGTAGACTTCGAGCCGTATAACATGAATAAGAACACTGCTGTAGATCCATACACTGGGGATATCAACCCAGAAAACACTGGTGAATGTTCTAATGTCATGTTTGATGCACCGTACAATCAGCAAGACGTGGCTGCTGGATACTACTTCAGTGATGTCGGCAACTTCATGTAAGTTCATTCATTTTAGGATGTGTCTAGCTACATTTTTTTTAAGAGAAAAACTTGAATATACGTTTGGTACTCGCTTCTAGAAAAAAAACAATAAAAACGATTGGTTAGCCTGCAGCAGCTTTTGATTAGCTAAAGGCATTTTAAGAACATTTATTTTCAAATTAATGTGCTTACATTAAAAGATATCAGTTTTTTATGCACCGAAATTTGATTCTCAGAAACGTTACTGTCAATAACGCTTCTCAGATTGTGTACTTCAATACGGATTTTTTTTCATGCATCGACAATATTGCTCCGGATGTTTGGCAATATCAAAAACGCAACCAACTTTTGAAATGAAATGTTGAAATATTAAATATTGGATGGAAACAATTGAACGGTTCAAAAACCAAAGCTATACTTTTCATGTAATTCCTAAAATAAAGAGTACATCTTGGTATAAGTTTGAGCCCGAGATCTTTTTAAAGTACAACACACCGAGCCAGCAATCTTGTAAGGGCTACGTGAGCATTGCGGTAGTAATCAGGCAATAAGGCCTTGTCACATGAACCAACTTTGACTATGACAATTGTTGAGGCAACCAACTGCAGTGCATGTAAATGGTAGACTTCAGTAGCACATGAATACTTTTCAAACAATATCTTTACCACAACAATCCCCAATGTCTTACGAATCCCTAGTAGTGATAGAAATGACATTAATGTTTTGTAATGTCAATTCCAAAGATCTCGTAACGTGAGCATTCTAGATGACCAGAGCAATGGAGACAGTGTACATAAGCGTCTCTTCACTAGTTACGTACGAGGACAGTCCTTCACTGATATTGACAGCGATGGTGTGAATATACAGAGACGAGATTATATCTTATCATTCAACCGTAAGAAATCATTCATCTTTAACTGTCCCTTTCACAAAAAACTTTTTTTAAATCCATTGTCACCAAATAATTTTCATTTAATGTGTTTCAATGCAAGTACCTACTATCATTTATAGACCAATTTCATTGATTGTGCTCTTCTTTGACGTCCCATTAAAAATCATTATTGGGACCTTGTTCCAATCCCTGCCATAACATTCCTTTGAATATAGGACTTGAATGTTTTTCATTCTTTGTTCTTGAAGTTTGTTAAGACCATTTGTACGTAAACGCACCCATAACTGGTTGAGCTTTTGGTTCAAATTTGACAGTATGATCCTAACTATATAAACAAATGATTAACAAGCAGACCCTTGGTTCACTCACATCAACACGTCGTTGCAAATCTTAGTCTCAAGTTTTGGGAGTTAAGCGTAGGGGTTTTTATGTATGTTTGATGCTTTTGTTATATTTTTCAACTTGCATAGAAACTGGAAAAATAAACGGTGTTTCAAATGCAATTTTTATATGTTACAATTTTCAGAAAACTTTGGGTTCTTTTTTAACTGTACAAACACCATGGGAGAAAACATCTGGAGTTTTGCAAATACAACCGACACCATTGAGTTCCGATCCACAATTTACTTTACGAATGTTCGACCAGTGGATCCAGCAGATGGTACAAAGGTATGATGGTGACTTGTAGGAGGGATTATTCACATTATAATATAAAAAATATAAATGTATAAGAAACACAACTTTAGCATAGGCTCCTCCTTGAATAATACTTAACAATTTAAGGGAAATTTCATTAAGACCTTTAACTTGATTTATGTTTTAGAACGTTTCTGCTGTTAAGAGTACATTTTTAAATCATGGCTAAAACAAATAGACGGGGAAAGTTGTTTTTTTAAATAGTTTATTGACATCAAAAATGCGCTTTCTTTAACTGGAACGTTCGTGTAAAAATTCCTTTCGATTTAATATCAACCTCTAAGTAGAAAAATTAGCTAAGGACAACAACATATGCTTACCAGAATAAAGTTACCAGTTGACCCAGACTACTGTCCATGTCAGCCGACACGCTATGATTGGTATACTACTCATTCCTGCTTAGCAAAATAAAGTTATACCAGTTGACCCAGACTACTGTCCATGTCAGCCGACAAGCTATGATTGGTATACTACTCATTCCTGCTTACCAGAATAAAGTTATACCAGTTGACCCAGACTACTGTCCATGTCAGCCGACAAGCTATGATTGGTATACTACTCATTCCTGCTTACCAGAATAAAGTTACCAGTTGACCCAGACTACTGTCCATGTCAGCCGACAAGCTATGATTGGTATACTACTCATTCCTGCTTAGCAGAATAAAGTTATACCAGTTGACCCAGACTACTGTCCATGTCAGCCGACAAGCTATGATTGGTATACTACTCATTCCTGCTTACCAGAATAAAGTTATACCAGTTGACCCAGACTACTGTCCATGTCAGCCGACACGCTATGATTGGTATACTACTCATTCCTGCTTACCAGAATAAAGTTACCAGTTGACCCAGACTACTGTCCATGTCAGCCGACACGCTATGATTGGTATACTACTCATTCCTGCTTACCAGAATAAAGTTATACCAGTTGACCCAGACTACTGTCCATGTCAGCCGACACGCTATGATTGGTATACTACTCATTCCTGCTTACCAGAATAAAGTTACCAGTTGACCCAGACTACTGTCCATGTCAGCCGACAAGCTATGATTGGTATACTACTCATTCCTGCTTACCAGAATAAAGTTATACCATATATATCAAATCCTACTTAAAGTTATACCAGTTGACCCAGACTACTGTCCATGTCAGCCGACACGCTATGATTGGTATACTACTCATTCCTGCTTACCAGAATAAAGTTACCAGTTGACCCAGACTACTGTCCATGTCAGCCGACACGCTATGATTGGTATACTACTCATTCCTGCTTAGCAACAATTTAATAAACAATAAGTTCTGCTTAAAGTTTTGGCATCGAAGAACTCGTTGTGATTACTCCCAATTTATATTAGTGTAAAACTTGCATTTATCTCGACATCAAGCTTCTTTTAAAATCTTTTGATTATTCACAACAGTCCTACTATACATCATTATTTGACTAAGTTGGGGTTGCACGATATAAAAAAACAGAGCGGGATTTGAACCAACTACCTCCGGAATAACGTGCCGGCACTCTAACTGAACGACATGTTATATTTGTGGTTTGTTGCGTGGGAAGCGTTTTTGGTCAACGATATTAATTTCTCATTCTTCTTCTCTCTTACATTCAGGGTATGTCTTGGGTCACATCAAACGTGGATCTTATATACCGTCTAAACAGAGTTGCCATCGTTAACTTCATTGTCAGTTCCACCGCTCTGGTGAAACCAGTACTGGACTTTGTTATCATTGAACCATACTTTGATGCTCAGGTATGTAATCATCTTTGTTTTAAATCTCCAGTGTTATCGAATAAGTAAACAAAAGGCAAGAAGTCGGCTTTGTTACTAACATCTATAGATTGGATTCTAGCGTATCAAAGCTTCTTTTAACACTGGCCTGGTTGGGGAACACTGAAAAACAGAAGGGCAGCACATATACTGAATAGCTTTTCGAAAATGATAAATGTACATCTTGATATAAACTACCAGACCTATACAAACTACTAACCTGACAGATTCAGACTAGGAAACTCGAACTATTTAGAAATGTCTGCTTCCAACTCGCAATATTATGGCAACTCTTGTTACCCCGAACCTTAAAGTCTTGGCCCAACCTCCAGTAATTATCGACCATCACTCAATCCTGTTTAACAACCTTCAAAGCTGCTGCTCTTAATGAAAAGTTCCTTAGTCCATTCAGTCAAAATTCAACCAATGTGACCCGTGCAGTCATCCAATGTCGTCTTCTAGCCTATTCACTCCACTGCAGGAGGAAAGCATCTTAACCAATTCTCCATCTCACTCTATCCTGCGCCGTCTGTTGCCAAGCAATGCCCCTGTATGTTCTTAGGTCATCTCTCCATCTTCTGTTTTGTCGCCCTCTTTTTCTTGTCCAGTTTCTTGGAGTCCAATGAATTTACAATACATGTATTTGTTAATTTGATTACAGGGAGATCCTGAGCCAAACAGAGCGTCAATTGAGATTCAATTCCAGACCACCATAGAATCAGCCGGTGGTGAACTACTGGCACTGTACAATGCAACATCACTTCAATATATTGCACGAGACCAAGTTGCAGGTGAAAATAGCAGTCTCAATTTGGATCTGGACTATATCTATCCGGACGGCCCACAACAGTGTCAATACGTAGAGTAAGTGTTTGAAACTGTCCTTGGTATAATCATTATTCTAGAATGAAAATAAAACAGTACCTCTGCTAAGAATAATGGTGTCCATTTAATTGTGGTATCAACTGAGGTGCCAACTAGTTTGTTCGTTATCAGACGCATCAAGGAGCAGTTTTAGTCTGGTGCTATCTTTCGTTAGTTCGAATCCATTTGGCTCGAGAAAAATTAGAGCAATCTTTACAAAGGGTTTCAACACAATGTAGGGTTTTGAGAAATTGTGTCGACTTAAAGGACAAAAGCAAAATTGTTCTTGAAAATACAATACTTTATTATTCGAGTTTTTATGAATTCCATAACTAGTATTGAACAAAATTCATGCGAAGCGACTACTTTATTGGCGATCTTCAGAAAAAAATTATAATTATGTTTTTTTTTTTTTTTTTTTTTAAGATAACCGCAAGTTACATTTAGGAATTATTTAATATGTGTGTGTTTCTCTTATTAACTGTTGAAGACAGGGTTACAAGTCATGAGATGCGAATAACCCGAAAGCCCTGAGTCGATGGAATGACAAATGAATAAGTGTGCATACGTTGTTAATCCTTTGGGTGCTTGGCAATTGGCGTTGTGTATCAATGTTAATTTGGGATGCAGCTGCATCTACTTCTAAATTGCCTTCGTTTCAATTTTGGTATAAGACCTCGTCGTTGGAGTTATTTTGCTATAATATTATGGATTTCTCAAAATTATTGATGATGTTTAGAATAATGCTGTACTTTGACCCGTGAAACGTATCTTTACAGAACCGACAAATGCCGACAGACCTGGCTGTTCAAATTCGTTATTGATCTAAACGTGGAAATCGTTGAGAATGACTTGCCTATCGATGCAACAGGTAAACGGATATTTATATCAGCTTTAAAGCATGAAACGTTTCACAAAATAATGTACGGTTTTCAAAGGGAGTATTAATAAACCATTTTAGAACGTTTTCGAAAGAGTTGTAAAACAAAAAGGGTCTAATTAACAGGAAGATTATACCAAGATTGCCGTTTTGTTTGAGAAACTGTGGGCTGAAAGTGGACTACTTCATGTATGCAAACAAAAAATGTCTTTGTAATAGTTATTACGTCATAATTGCCAAATATTGGTATAGAAAGAACTAGGTAAATATAACGAACATCCTAGACTATTTCAATATTCAATTCCCCTAATATGTAATGCCCTATCGTTTACAATTTATAAATACATCTTCGTATTCGATAGGTATTTTTTGGTAAAGTGTAGACTCTTTGAAACGTGACTTTCCGAATAGATAAAGTGCTCATTTTGTTCCAAGAAGTCTTTTTCATGAAACATTATACACAATTTATTTTGTAAAGGTACCTTTAAATTCCGGTTTGCCAAACACCAGTGTGTCGACGCGACCGAGGCCAACCCAAGTGATTGCGTTGACCTAGGCCTTGACCCTTTCACCATCTCTCTTGAGGTCACCATACAGGTAAGGGCTAAATAGGGTACACCCATCTAAAAAGGCAGACAACGGAGCGTCGAGCTAATTAATTTTTGGTGGGACCTCAAAATATTCTTGACTAAACAAATTTGAGAGCCCAATATATAGGGTACAGTGTAAAACGGGAGTTTTTGACTTCCAACCTGGTTTTTTTTATGAGACCCTGAAATAAATGGCCCTATTTGCCGGAACATTTTTCAAGATTGATGCTCGGACGTTTGGGAAATTAAAACTGGTTTAGGTGTACATTTGGAGAGTGAATAACTCGACGGGCACTCTGGGACTCCCATTATTAAATTGAGCCGAGGACTAAAAAAGAGTCGATGCTTAATGTTCCCTTTACTGTAAAGAGACTTCTAAATATGATTAGTGTATTTGTTTCATATTTACCCACCCCTTACACACAACTCTCTTATTATGAAGCTAAACAAAGTTGTTTTATTGTTTAATGTAAAACTATTGACGGATTTATAGTTGTGTTTTCTTTCAATACCATCAGACGGTTGTACAAGTTGTGGACGCAACGAAAGACAGCCCGACCGTCATATTGGTCTCCATGAGCGGGGCGAATGGAGAGGATCTACGGGGTGGTGTCGACCCTCCAACACGTGGAGTTAATCACCTTGAAGATGTCAATATCGTAGTCAAGTAAGTCACTCCTATTATTACGATAAAGCATGCGACAACTATAATGGAGTCTAACGTTAAATTTGCATCGGGGACAAAGAACATTCATTTCGGTTTTACTTATAATACATCGATGAATGCGAGCACTGTATACTCGGTACTTTCCCTAGTTCTGTGGAAACAAAATCATAGGCATATTACTCGTGTTGGATTCGAACCCAAAACCTTTGTAGAGTCTACAGTGTGGTATTGTTGAAAGTGTGTAAAGTAATGCCTACCCAACTTGGTCAGACTAGTAAGGTGGGTTGGGATTTCAACCCCTCGTCAAGGCGAGAGGGACAGGGCACACTTTCATTAAGTTGCTAAGCAGAAAATACTGATTGACAAATGTCTTTGCTAACCAGAAATTAAGTCGGACCAGCCACAACAGTGCAAACTAAATGTAATTTGGGTTGGTAACCTGATTCTGCCAAGTTACACTCTGTTTTTAGCTCGTTTTTTGCTGAATGGCTTTATGAATTTGGGACCAGATGTGTGTATGAGTTTGTTTAGAACCGACGGGTGTGACCAGGAATCTAAATTCAGCAAACTTTGTATTTTTTTTTTAAGATACACTCCCGAGTTCCTGCGAAGTGATTTTGACCTTGATTTGACCCTCTTCATGGTGTGTAAGGAGGATAAAACAAACTCCCCAGGGGTAAGTCAAATAAAAGCAGACTGACAACGATTCAAAATTGCAGCGAAATAACCAGACAAGTTGTCAGTGCAGTAATTGGTGTCATTCTAGAAGCTCATTCTATTGCCTTTCTTGTTGCCTTTATCCTTGCCTTTCTCGTTGCCTTTCTCGTTGCCTTTCTCGTTGCCTTTCTCGTTGCCTTTCTCGTTGCCTTTCTCGTTGCCTTTCTCGTTGCCTTTCTCGTTGCCTTTCTCGTTGCCTTTCTCGTTGCCTTTCTCGTTGCCTTTCTCGTTGCCTTTCTCGTTGCCTTTCTCATTGCCTTTCTCTTTGCCTTTCTCTTTGCCTTTCTTTTTGCCTTTCTTATTGCCTTTCTTATTGCCTTTCTTTTTGCCTTTCTTTTTGCCTTTCTTTTTGCCTTTCTTTTTGCCTTTCTTTTTGCCTTTCTTTTTGCCTTTCTTATTGCCTTTCTTTTTGCCTTTCTTTTTGCCTTTCTTATTGCCTTTCTTATTGCCTTTCTTATTGCCTTTCTTTTAGCCTTTCTTATTGCCCCACTATTGTTTCAGGGATGTCTG
Organism: Asterias amurensis; assembly: GCF_032118995.1. NCBI lineage: Eukaryota > Metazoa > Echinodermata > Asteroidea > Forcipulatida > Asteriidae > Asterias > Asterias amurensis. The sequence goes on from NC_092651.1 coordinate 27,755,688, forward strand.
GATGTAGAGATCAGTAACCGTTATGTGGCCTACCAAAGTGAGTTCTTCAGATATGCATACGTGGCAGTAGAAGGAGGAGAAGTAACATCTTACAACACAACTGATCTTGATGATGATAATACTGTACAGAGCCTCACAACCAACGCATACGATTCGGTAAATTTACTCGGATATCTTGCTTTTCTTTGACCAGTAATTATAATAATAATCGGTTATTGTATAGCACTTTGCTCACGCGAATGGCGTCTCATAGCGCTTCCAACAACATTACCCCTGCTGGTAATTCATTATCTTGAAAATGGTGTGCCGATCCGGCCCGTTTTACGCCTTGCTTTGTTGATTATTTGATAATAACGAAAATAATGTACTCTGACGACTTCCTGAAACCAAGAGGCCAACTTATCACGACAAAAATTACCACAGCTAGTTGACTAATACTGTATTCAGTAGAATTCAGTAAATTTATCTTTGTGTGAGATATATTTGACTGCTTTGTTTCATTTTGTTGTCTTCTTGACTAGAGAAATCAACACACAAAGTCGTTATCTCAGTTTCAGTACGTCGTCTTAAAAATAAGTTATCTCGTTTTCTTGAAAATGGTTTGCCAATTCTGATCTTCGTAGATTTTATTATTGAATTATTTAATTCCTGAAACTTTAAACAACTTTTCTCTGCCCCTTTTCAGGCAAATGAAGTGTACAATATAGGGTTCACCAACACTGCCCTGTCCCAGGAGAGGTTGTCCTACACGATCACTACAGTCTTCAGACTAATCGAGAAGCCAGGTAGAAGACGACGAGCTAACCAACCCCAACAACAGATGTTCTCAACCAGATTCGGTGGGATGGATGGGATAGCTGGTCTTGTACCGTACGGACCGCCAAGACGCCGAGAAAGACGTGATATCATGAGCGCCGCCGCACTACCACAAGGTACGCACTATAGTTAGCCCTATATAGGACTCTTCCGTTGTACACAGATTCAGTCACTGAAGTACAATACGAAAGTGTAAGACCACCAGGGATAGCACTTTAGTCATGTCGGTCCAAGCATGGAGGACCATGGTCTAAAAATCATTAATAAAGGATTTTGTCAAAATGTCAGCGCCGAGTTGTAATAAAAGTGTTTTAGTTTTCAAAAATAACTTTAAAAAGAAGTCTCTTCGTTTCAAGATTCCTTCGTAGCTGATGTAGGCCAACAAAATGGTTCATACCTTTAGACACTGGACACTATTGGTAATTATCAAAGACCAGTATTCTCACCTGGTGTATCCCCACATAAATGCATAAAATAACAAACCTGTGAAAATTGGGACTCCTTGGTAAAACTAAAATTGATAAAAGACTTCAATTGAAGCCTTTTATTATTTGAGTGAGAAATTACCTCTTTCTCAAACTAGTTTACTTGAGCGGGAGTCGTTTCTCTGAAGTATGTATACTATCAACAGCTCTCCAATGCTCGTTTTATGGTTACAATTATTTTGAGTAAACGAATTGAAACGGGTATGGCGCAGCTGAATGAGTTACACAACAAATCGAATGGCGCCAAGACTTTTTTTGAAGAATGAGAACCTGCATGAAAAGCAAATGTTTTTTTGTTTTTCATAATACATTCCTTTGTGAACATTATAAATGATTTAGCATAGTACAATTGTTTTGATTTATTGTGTGTAGGTCATTTCGTCGAGATGACGTTTAACGGGTGCCCTGAAAACTCGACTTTCTCACCGGCAAGCTACCACTGCGAGTGCAACCGTGTCGGAGAGACGTACAGCAAAGAGACCTTCACATGCCAAGGATCCAAGTCACTTGCCCCAGATCAAGAAATCATCAATGTTAGAGACAAGGTGCCAGACTCCAGTGGGGCTCCCTCTATTGTTGCTAATAACGCCCTCTTTGTTGGTATTTTTATAGTGTCGATTCTTATTATGTATGTAAAATAATGGCGACAGAACTGTAACACAGTATAAATGTACAACTTAATGGTATATATTTATATAGAGTTTATTCACAGTAACAATAGTTCATAGTTTAATATACTTTTGGCACGACGCACTCTAATCTTAACAAGAAAATCTAAATTAAGTTTAATTTAATGGCTATTGTTGTCCCCCACTATAAATATATAAAATTTAAAAAAATTAATTTATGCACACATTATTGTTTCATGTGCTTTTAAACAACAAATAGCACCTGTTTACAAAAGGTTGCATATAAAAAAAATGTGTGTCATAGTTTTGTGAATACTGTTGCGGATAACCAATATTGCCTAAAATAATGCTTTTAAAAGGAAAGATGAGAGAAGTTTTCAATAATAATACCATGCTCATTCATGAGCTTAAATATAAATAGTTGACGAATATGCAATAAGTTTTAACTTTTTGCAACTACGCTGTAGGAAGGTGGTTTTTAATTGCAAGTTTAATCAAGAGGATTCTCGAGTACAGTCCAATCTTGATAATGTGTGGTTTGACAAGGAGCAAGCTAAGGGTGCCAGACACTGAGGCAGAATAATTAACACTGTAACGAACTGCCCTCAATAGTCTGAGTTATAGGAACTATTAGATTTATCAAGGGAACATTATCCCTGCAAAAATGGTTTCAGTGAACGGATTGACTCCATAAGCTTTTTTGAGATATGGCGGACACAATTACTGAACTTTGGGTAAATTTGTCTGGATACAACCAACTCGAACAGTTTACTCCTTGATTGTCACATACATCAAATAGGCTAGTAGCTTATATCCAAACTGGTCATTAAAGCAAACTACATGGTTAAATGTTTGATATTGTTTTTGTTTCTTTACAGAAAAACTGTAGCCCTGGAGTAAAGTTATATTGTTTTCTAAAGTTAATGAAAGCTGTGAAAATCAACAAAGTCGTTGCTGCTAGAATTTGGTAACATCTGTACATATTGTCGCCCATTTGAATATGTACAGGTGGTCCCTTGTTCTTGTATTGCACGCGTTTCTGTAAGGTTTTCACTTTTCACCAATCAATGCGATTTAATCGCGGTAAAACAAAAGTTTTAATTTCAATAGTTTATTAACTCTCTTGACATATATTATTTTAACTATCTATACAAGATGTTTTGTTTACGTTAGAAGATTATTTACTTATGTTGATTTATTTATACTGCTTAGTTTACCAAAATCTGTGTTTGAATTATATTCTAATTGGACAATGTTGACAGAGGTATACAAATTATACTGTTGTCGTTGTTTGATAAGTTTTCAACAATGTTTTTTTCCATTTCCATTAACAAGTAAAAACACAAATTGGCATAAAAAAAATCAGATCTAAAAGTTATCAAACACCAAAGCTTGAGCTTGTAAAACCAAAATATAATTTTGACTCGCCGAAAGAAATGTTTTGTTCGATGGTGTTTAGTTTCCTTTTACAGACTCGGGTTTGTTGCGACAGTAGCATTCCATATCAAAATAACCAGAGAGTTGTTATAATAATGACTTGTAATGGTTCCTCTTAGCTCGTGGCAAAAGCCCTCGGAAAAACAATGGAAGGGCATGTAGTAGGCCCTATAAACCGGAAAGTGATGCAAAGTATTGTGATTTTAATGTAACTATAAAAGCACATTGAATTATACTTGTGTATTTTGGTGTTATCTATTAAACAAATATATTTTTGGCTAAAAACTGTGTTTGGAAAACAACTTTCATTATTCAATTATCATGACTACCAGACCGTACCTATGGGTAAAAATTCAGGTTCATGAAAGGTCATCCCACAGTAGACTAATACTGCCAACAATGAAACGGCATTAAGTTTGAACTAGGAAGCCTCAATCCGTATGCTGCACTGCATTTCCGCAATCGGGGTTAAGGCCGGGTCGGGTTCTGAACGTGCAGGGACTAGTCTACGGCTAGTTTTATAGTGTGTGATTCATGTTGCTGGAGCAAGTTTTAAGTAGTGATTTTACTATGACATTACTGGGCCAAAATTAAACGGCTAATCTTCTAAACCAACTACACCATAAACAAACATGCAAACGCTGAAATATTGGTGTGCTGTTAATTATGTTTTATTCATAAAAAGTTTCGCTAATCCTAATGGTCGAGAGCGCGTCACGTGGTTGTGTATTACCCTTTGTTTATGACCGGTAAAAAGTGTTAGTTCTAGGGCGTGACACGCGACCTTGCACCTGTTCTAATAAGACGGTTTCTTCATTCCTATTGGTCGAGAGCAACGGCTGAAACAGTTGTGCCACATTACGCGATACGCGCGACGCGCACAGCATTCCCTTATAAGGAGTTGTTTATGCGGAGGGCTTTACCAATTCATAGCTGGAGGGGTGTTGTTGTGTTGAAAGAAATCATTGAACAATAAAAAAATATTATAATTTTTGCATTTATTCTACTTTTTGACCATTGTTAATGTCTTTTGACCGAAAATGTATTCATGAATGGGAATCAAAGTGTGTTGAATCGGTTTTCAACTAGTGGTTTAAACCCGCCGAGGCCTGGTTCTGGAACTTTACCTAGACTTCGTCTCGGTAAAATTATCAAGAACCAGGCCTCGTTGGGATTAAACCACTTTGAAAACCTCTTCACCACACATTGATTCCCTTATTTATTAGTTATTATGTAAGAGTAGGCCTATCGTGCAACTATAGGCCTACAGGATTAAAAGGTCGGCAAAAACTTTCAAATCTCGGCCCTGTTTTAACCAACGCAGTGAAACAACAGACAAAAAACGCAACCCCTAAAGTAGGCTACAGCTCTTATAAACTTTAAACAATGAAGGATGAATTTTGAATTGAAGAAGGAATGATTGTTCAAAACTTTAGGACCGGTGCAGGAGGTGGAGATTCGGTCTCCCAATCGGGAAAACTGTGTACTAGTTGTTTTGTCTGATAGCGCCCTCTATGCTTCATCCTCCTCTATTTCCCATTGGGGGACCGACTCTCCGGCGGACAGAACTTGCCTTGTATTGGGACACCGGCAAAGTAAGAGATTAAGGGCCGAGTCACTGCAGGGGGATAACGAAAACGATAACGATCACGGGGAGCACAGAGATCGCATTCTATTGGTTGAATTGCTCCACGCAGAATACGCACACGCTCATTCAACCAATGGAATGCGTTCTCTTTGCGTCGTTATCGCTATCGTACTCGTTATCGCTGCAGTGGGACAAGAGTAAGAGACCCTGTACACTATTGGAAATTGTCGAAGACTAGTCTTCACAGTTGGTGTATGTCAACATAAGCATAAAATAACAAACCTGTGAAAAATTTGAGCTCAATCGGTCCTCGAAGTTACGAGATATTAGTGAAAGAAAAAACACCATTGTCGCACGAGGTTGTGTGCTTTCAGATGCTTGATTTCTAGACCTCAAATTCTAAATCTGAGGTCTCGAAATCAAATTCGCGGAAAGTTACTTCTTTCTCAAAAACTACATCACTTCAGAGGGAGCTGTTTCTCACAATGTTTTATACCATCAACCTCTCCACATTACTCGTCACCAAGAAAGGTCTAAGAAAGGTTTTTATGCTAATAATTATTTTGAGTAATTACCAAAACTCGAAATTGTTCACACGTTAGACCAACTAGAGCTTTGACAAATTAATGGTTTCAGGCTCCGAAGAAAGCTGGAAGCTCGGTAGGCCTGAATTTCGCTGCAGTTTCGTTATTATCCAGTTTTTGTTTCTCCTTAAGCCGAAACTAAGAGTTTTTGTGCTAAGGCAAAAATAACTTTTTTTTTGTATCTTGATTTCCTCTCTATTGAATGGAGGTTATGTAACACTGGAGGGCGCTGTTCAAGCGCGCGCCGTGTGGGGATGTCAACAAGAAACGCTCTGATTCGGCGGTGATTCCAAACTACCTTCTCACCATCTTCCATGTGATTGAAGCGGAAAATGGAGCCTAGGTATTGTTTGTTTGGGTCCTTTGTAATATTAATGCGTTTATATTTAACAAGTATTTTTAAATTATAATGATATGATCCGCGCTTACATCTACACATTCACTACAGATACAGTCATAATAGTGCACACACTTCATGGATGTCACACCTATTTACGTTGGTTTACTCAGCAGGATCCACAAGTTTGGACGTAACGCTAAGGGTGGTTGATTGGTGCTCAAGCAGTAGAAATACAAGTGCCTCCAGGCCAACATACATAAAGGGCTGGAAGAAGAAAAAAAGTGATAGGCCTTTTATATTTAAAGGCAGTGGACACTATAAACTAGTACTATTGGTAATTACTACAAATTAATTATTATCATAAACCTTTCTTGATTAAGAGTAATGGGGAGAGGTTGATGATAGTATAAAACATTGTGAGAAATGGCTCCCTCTGAAGTGACGTAGTTTTCGAGAAATAAGTAATTTTCCACAAATTTGATTTTGAGACCTCAGATTTAGAATTTGAGGTCTCGAAATCAACCATCTAAACACACAAAACTTCATGTGAAAAGGGTGTTTTTTTCTTTCATTATTATCTCGCATCTTCGACGACCGATTGAGCTCAAATTTTCAAAGGTTTGTTATTTTATGCATTTGTTGAGATGCACCAAGTGAGAACACTTGTCTTTGACAATTGCCAATAGTGTCCAGTGTCTATAAAGTGTCTTTTAATGTGTATTTATAAATGAACAGTGGCAATACTACTGTGCAGGACATCATCAGACAGGATTGGTGCAAGTAAAAACAGCTTCCACTGCTCAAAGGTTAGTAGCTACTCCTTCCCGGAAGGCCATCACAGATGGAGCAGTGAGGACAATCCCAAGGAGGGTGTTATATATTGAGACAGTCCAGGGGAATAAGGAGAATCCGTAAAGCTGGGTGCGGCTTGTAATGAGTTGGAACTTGTTTGGGTGGTATGATCTTGTGCTGCTGGGAGGCATTGGTGTGAGGTAGACTGCAGGATCGATGGCGACTTTGTTATAGTGGATTTTGTAGAGAAGGGTTAGGCTTGCAGTTTGTTAGTTGCGATAACGTAACCCTCCTGCCGACGGCGAAGCCGGAGGCTCCGCCGTCGGCAGGAGGGTTACGTTATCGCAACTAGCAATTTGTTGCCTCCATTATAGGGTTTTTGCATTGTAGATCTTGTAACATTTTCGATACACTTTCCGTTCGATGGTACTCATGGAGGACAAACCTGACTGTGACATTAGTGACATTATTTATGTCGAGTGTCATTGACAGAGGACTTATTTTGTCCCCATTTTTATATTAGTTAGAGGTATTTCAAATGTGTTGTATGCTCGCACTGACACAATTGGACTGGTTTTGTAATTATGGTCCTTTTATTATAAAATGTATAGAAAAAAATAACTTTTTATTACCCTATTATTACACTGGGGCGCTGTACTCCTTTTTTTTAAATTTTGTCATTTTCGGTCGTCAACTTTTCAAAAAATGGAGTACAGCGTAGACCGATAGTGACAAGATTTCAAAAAAAGCAGTTACTGGGTCTAAACCTTAATGCAAGAGAATTTTTCCTGGAAGCTTGCCAACTGCTGAACTGCATACAAGTTTAAAAAAAAAAAACGAAAGCAACATCAACAACAGCATCATTATATGCCAGCTCATTGTTTTCAATTTTGCCATTTGCATCTTGGTACTACAGATGCAAATGTCAAAATTGTTAAAAATTAGTACAGAGCCCCAGTTCTAAGTCAGTTGTAAGTTTGTGGAATGGAAGTGCACGTCCCTTTTCAGTGATAAAATATATGAGTTGGATTACACTAGCTCACTCTGCCATCTTTGCTTTCATCTTTTCTTTTACAGATGAGAAAATGAGCTCCCTTGGTTCTGGAGGGAGTCCCCAAAGAGAATTAATCACGACATCGTCATCATATGAGCAACAAGTCATTGTAGATTTACAGTAAGTACGTAACTGCAATGGCTACCTAGCACCTACTCCTAGAACTGTAAGGTTCATTCCGATATCGTCTCCCATCATTCCGCTATCGTCTCTAAGAACGTGGAGACGACAGTAGTTGCGATAGCAGAACGTACCTCATAGTTCTAGGAGTAGCTACCACCCATGCATGTGATGAAATGGATCAGCTTATATCCAAAACAGCTTCAAAGTTTTCTTCTTACACTTTAATTTTGAAAATTAATTTTTATTTAAATGTGTGTTTGTTTGGGGGTTTTTTTGTGTTGATGCAGATGTCAGCTTAGACAACTTGCTAAGCAGAACAGGGATTCGGTGACCAAGGCTTTATCTGATCCAGAGGGTGTAAGAGCATCACACCCAACGGCTCTGGTGAATCCAGCTAGAAATGCTACTCACACAAGTCAACCTGTACTATCTCACTTGAGTCACCACTTGAGTCACCCGGCAGTAACTCACTCTGAGAATGTTGGGCAAACCTCACACAACGAAGCTGAGCCATCAAGCTTCATCACTGCTCACATAACGAGTACCCAGCCTGCTAGTGTTCCCAAGCTTCATGATGTGTCCTATCCCAACCTGACTCAGAGCCAATCCAACCCTGTGAGGTATTCTGGTTTGTTTCCAGGCACCATGCAGGTTTCCGTCAGTGATAACTTTAAGCAGGTACAGTCCATACAGAGTTCTAAACCAATCAGCACTCGGCATGGTAATACAGTCGTAGAGACACATTCATTTATTCCCAATAAACCTCTCCAAGTCAATTCTAAGACATTTCTAAACCCCATCATATAGCTATTTGGTTATCAGCTTTCACACAAGGCACACCTTGTTGGGGGGGGGAGGGGCTCGAGGGGCTGCAGCCCCCCCCCCCCAGAGGGTCCCCCCAAAAGAAAAAAAGGAAAAAAAAGGGGGAGAAAGAGGGAAGGAAAGAAGAAGAAAGGAAAAAATAATAATGGGGAAGGGGAAAGGAAAAAAAGAGCCGAGGGAGAAAAGTCGCAAATGTGTGTAGTTTTTGTTTTTTATTTCCGGTGGAAGTATTTTCTTTTCTTCCTTTGCCATTCGCATTTTTTTCCCCTGCCAAAATAACTCTTTTTATCTGGGATATTCGATAACATGAGGTGCGAGGTGAAAGATTTTGAACACATCTTATGCAATGATCTTATGACAACTCCCTTGTAGTTGTGTAAACTTGCAACAATAACATATTAAGCCCGTTGTCCAGGATAAAATATATCTAATGTCGTTCTTGGTCGCTCCGGCATTCAATTGTTTTCTAGTACTACACTTAAATTTGAGAAACGCTGGATAGTAATGTTTTTTTACCCGCGATGCTTTTACTGAATATGCGTGAAACCAGATACCGACCGACCCGATCGAATGTTGATCACCACGCATTGCTTCTTTTCCACATTTTTTATTTTAGTCGGCTATGTTCAGGGATTAAAAGGTCTGCAATCCTACCCTTAACAAATTACTCATCACATTTATGCCCTGGTTAAAGTAATAATTTCATTTTTGAACAGTAATCTGATAAAAATTATTATTATGTATACCACTTTCGCAAAACCAATGTTTATCTGTAGGTTCTGGGTTTACCACCTCCTTATTCATGGAATTTGCCGCCCAATGATGAAAAGTAGGTAGCACCGCCTATAATGTTCTCTTTTCAACCACGTCCGCAGCATTACTATTTAAAACAAAAACCTTTGCTGAATTATTGACTGATTTTTGCAGTTCGTAATTATAGACGATAGGCCCCTACATTTATATGAATCAGAAGTGCTTAAAAAGTATGTTTTTCTTCTAAATTTATGCATAAAGAGGCTTGATTTTTCACCCCCAAAACGCCAGAAAGCTCAGAGCCCCTGGACCCCACCCAATAAATTGGTTCGAGCCCCCCCCCCCCCCCCCCCACAAAAAACATAATCCTGGGTGCGCCAGTGCTTTCACAGCTTAGCAGATTTGGGAACCAGGCAAATCAAACTACTGTAACTCCCAAAGAGGTTCCATATCCACTAAATGAATTCAGATGTAACCCAATTTGCGACACTTGTATTGCCCCAAACTTCCATTAAGTTCCTGCCATTAATGGTCATCAACAAAGTCAGAAATTTATCAATGAGTGTTGCAATATAAATCCACTAACTCAAGGCAGATCCAAATACTCTGACACACATTGTATTAACCAATCTGCCGCTCCTATTGGATCACCAGACCACTAATTGACAACCCAAATACAACCCAAGCCCCAAAGTCACTTACATGCTTTACATGAATGTGTTTGATCCTGCTAAATATTCCGCTATGGTTCCCGACCTTCAGAAAGAGTTAGTCAATGATGGTTACCAGAGGGCACTGTCTATTGGAGGAGTTGATACAATGAATACACAGCAGAGGAAGGAGTCTGTTGAACCGTCCATAAGTACATCAAACAGGTTAGATCATCACTTCATAATCAAGTACTGCCGTCCTTTTTTTGGTGTTGAAAGTATTTTGCTTTTGATGATTTCAGGTATTAGGTTTATATAATGCATGGGCAAATACGTGTCAAAAAGAAAGCATTTTATGTACTTGTCACATGCTGTCACAGGCTCAAATAGTGCCCTCGTATAAGTCAAAGTGATTTATTTGATACAATGTAGTTGAATATAGCATGGCGCATACACCTGTGAATTGAAAGTATTAATTGTCACAGTGATCACAGCAAATGCATGGATTCTGTGGTCAACTAAAACACTCTTTCATAATGGGTTTACTTCAATAGGGTTTTATGTTTTCATAAATAAATGTACATGTATGGATGATTCTGTTTCCTTCTTTTTCCAGGGACTTTCTTGAGAAGCAGCTCGAAGACGCCAAAGCTAAGGTTTTCCATCTTGATTCTAAACTAAAAGAGGTTTGTATGATTGTCAACATTCTTTGATTCTCATCACTGTTTATTTAGATTTATCACATGATATGAAGCTATGGAATTTTTACCACATGCGGCTACATCAAAACTGTAGAGCATTAAAGGTAAATCACATGGAATTATTTTCAACCAAGCAGAGTGGATAAAAGAATGTAGTCTTAGCTGCTGAGAGAGAGCCTACATCATCGCCAGTCATGACACTTGTGTCCTTAAGCAAGACACTCGACCATTGCTTCGTCCTTCGGATGGGACGTAAAGCCAATGGTCCCATGTGTTGTGTAACGCATCTTAAAGAACCCAAAAGTGCACTTATCAAAAAGAGAAGGGGTTCGCCCCGGTTTTCTTGGCTGTGGCTGCTAAATGCGCCGTAGCACCTTGTAAACCCTTCTAAGGTGCAAAATAATTGGGTCTCAGAATTCATCACTGCAAAAACCTCTTTGTATAAATGTATATACTCAGCGCCTTGAGTACCTTGTTGGTAGATATGTGCGCTATATAATACTTTGATATTATTATTACTATTATCTTGGGTTTTGATTATTTTTATTTTTTTTTCTCGTAATAGTGCAATGATATATGTGAGCAGCAGAAGCTTCACTTTAGGACGGCCATCGTTGACCTCCAGACCAAACTAAATGACACCATCGTAGGCAGGAACTCAGTTCTAGAACTTAGGTATGTAACAAGCAGACTATGCTATACAAGATTATATTCTGGTATCCACTATGAGGGTTGTTGTTACTTTTATGTACAACGCAGCGTGTGCAATAGTAAAATTTTGATGAGGCAAAAATGCACCAAAACTATTTAGTACCAAAATGCACAATTTATAACGTAGGCCATGGAACTGTTTAGTGATTTAACGCTGCCTTACCTAATAATCCTCCAATCAAATGACAAGGATCTATTTTAGTGTTATATTATTCTGTATTTTCCGTACTATAATTCATTTACAAACAGACACTGAATACTATGGTAACAGCAAGGTACAAGTCCCTATACCAGGCCTTGAATTGTTTCTTGAAGGGGCTTAGCAATTTTCCTCTGGTAAGGCGCACTTCTTTGAGGAAAATTAAAAAAATTATTTGGACTTAAAGGAACACGTTGCCTTGGATCGGACGAGTTGGTCTATTAAAAGCGTTTGAAACCGTTTGTTATGAAATGCATATGGTTAGAAAGATGTTTTAAAAGTAGAATATAATGATCCACACAAGTATCACTCGAAACTACACGGTTTTCCTTTTACGTCGCGAACTATCACGGTCGGCCATTTATGGGAGTCAAAATTTTGACTCCCATAAATGGCCGACCGTGTTAGTCGACAGGGTAAAAAGAAAACCACGCAATTTCAAGGCATATATGTGTAGATCATTGTATTCTACTTTTACAATATCTTTCTAACCATATAAATTTTACAACAAACGGTTACAGAACGATTTTCAAAGACCAACTCGACCGATCCAAGGCAACGTGTTCCTTTACAAAGGGCACCACAGCAAAGGCACAGGGCACCACTGCAACTGCTTTGGGTGCCAAGGGTTATTTCAAGACCTTCTATTTCACTATTTGGTTTTGGAGATCACATTAGAAATTCTCTGGTTATTTCCCACAGACGTCAAGAGGCTGAGAGTCAGGAACGTTTGATCAACCAGCTACAAGTAACATTTGCTGATGTTGGAGCCACCAATCAGCAACAAGCTCAGGTAGGTCAAGGGTCACTTAGAAGTTTTCAAAAAGACTACTGGTACTTCTTAATTTTAGTTATCTGGCGCTAGAGACACAATGTTTGTTAGTTATAAGAGACGATAGTTGTAAGAGATGATAGTTATAAGAAAAGGTTTGCCAGTTTCAATCTGAAATTGCACTGATAATAAACTTGACACCAAGTGCTAATCTTCTTTAAAAAAGTTTCTGACTGATTTGCAGTTTTGTTTTTTTATTTTGATGGCTGCAAGCAACTAAATGCAATTATATATACATCCACAAGTTTGACGAATCCTCCCCACCACCCTTAATATGGACAGGCTTTTGAGGATGCCAGTAAAAGAGTTGCCAACCTAGAGGTTCAACTCCAGTCACGTAACTCCACCATGTCAGAGGTTCATACACTGACTATCCTACATGCAACCAAGCGAGGGCTCACTCCAAAGGCCTACTCTAACCCTATGGACTATGAGCACATTGGGAGTGAATTGAAGGAGGTGCTGGACTTCTATGAGAAAGAGATAGAAGGGATGGGAAAGAAGATTGAGAAGGCAGAGAGGGAGTTGTCTGAAACACAAGAGCAGTTTGCTGAGAAATGGAAGCAGAGCGGAGAAGAACAAAAGCAAATGTTAGTAATTGGGGTTTGATATTCTTACCAGTTGATTTCCTCTTTGAATGTAGAAGCCAACACCAAGTGTTGGGGGTAGGTTAGCCCTTGTAATTAATGACGCTCGCTCTGCCAAATCCCTTTTGTAAAAGTCCTCAGTTTCAACAGGTAGACACACTCAACCTTACAGATCCAGTATATGGTGTACCTTCAACGTTGCTCAATTATTTCCTTTTCTGATGATATTCTGTGTGAGTTGCCACTAGAACAAAGAAAACCTGGTAGGGTAGCATTGTTCCATTGATAAAAGTATGCCATAAATTGGTGTGTGTGAGGTCACCCAAGTGTATAAATACCTGCAATCAGGGACCTAATATTTTCCCTCATTGTTTTTACATACTTTCTTGGCAACAGCTCCCATTGGTTTGGTAACCAGTGGTCCTATGAATAATAATAATTATTGTCCTCTTCTGTTATAGGTCCCTGGTTTGAATATGTATACCCATCCCTAAATCTTGAAAAAGTTGACCATAACTTTAATAAGAAGACATTTGCACGAATCTTCCAAGTGCTTATTACATATTTTCTGATTACAGGTTACGTAGGCTAAGTGAAGAGCATGAGGAACAACTGAGTGCATCGACAGAGAGGGCCCTAAATGCACGAAAGCAGACACTCAGCCTGCAGTCGCAACTAGCACTAACACAGTAAGTAAGGCAACTGTTTATGGACTATGCAAATATACTTCTAAAAGGAAGCTGTTAATCACATATTCAGTTATTTTGGGGGGGATTGAACTCGTTGACAAATATTGTGTTCAGTAAACTTAATTTGTATGACTGATAAATCTTACAGCTTGATATTTACTTGTAAAGCTAGGCATTGACCAAAGGGGTGTATTGGGGCGTGACCCCTCCCCAGACGTTCTGAGATTCAGTTGGAAAATTAAGCACTATATCAAGTGGCACAACCGCACAATTATTTGTGCTTTTTTTTTATACACTGTAGCCCACTAAAAATAAATTAAGTGTTTTTTGCTTTTAAAAATCTTTAATATGATGGGTATGCATATGTCTTGAAATGGTGAAGAATATTAATAGTTGGAGAGTCGGCAAAGTGTTTTTCATATAACTACTAAAAGGAATTGAGAGTTGGCAAGTTGGATTCCATATACCCTCCATAAGATGTTTTAACACTGACATAGAAAGGTTACATTAATGTAAAAAGTTTATCTTCTTTCTGTCATTTTCTCTTAATATCTTAAAGGGAGCATATGCAGCAACAGCTTGAGTTGAAGACTAGTCATGTTGCTGATGTGCAGAGCAGACTGGAGGAGCTGCAAAACCAGACAGAGACCACAAGAAATGAGCTACAAACAAAGGTAGTATAGGAAATGCATGGTGGGGTATCAATATATATTTGGTTTGCGGTAACGCCATGTGTGTGTCTACTCGCCACGTAGATTGTGTTCTTTAGAGGACTGTCTTGCTTTACATTCTACTACCCTGGAGTAGATTTTCAGATTTCGGGAGACTTCTAAAAAGAACTGTCCTGCTTTTTAACTATGACCTGGGCGGAAGGTAGAAAATCAGCCAAGGCTATTACTTAAAGTCACCTGGAAATAGAATTTTTTTTCTTTCAAACATAAGAGTATATGCTTACGAACAATAAAACAATTTTTCTAGTAATTGTTTGTCACGATTTATATGTTTAAAAAATATATAAAGTTGTTTGGGGGGCTGACTCCGCCTACCCCTTTTGTGACATCAATCGAGGCAGACTTTGCCTGCAATGCGTATAGTAAACACACGTGCAAAGTACATGTACATCCAAGTCGTGAGTTGGTACATTTCAAAAAGTGTTTTTCTGCATTCAGCAGCAATACACCTGTTCGGCATTGCCGGAAAAAAATAATTTTTTTTTTTTTTTTGAAACGTACAAACTCACGACTTGGTCCGTACATGTACTTTGCAATTGTGTTTACTCTACGCATTACAGGCAAAGTCTGCCTCGATTGACGTCACAAACAGCGTCCTCTCGGGTCGGGGTCTACTCTTAAATTTGTAAATAACATAAGAACTGATTTGTTAAAACCTTAGTTAACTGTTTATTCACATTCCACTCATCAAAACATATATATTAGTGACAAAAGCTTTATTTTGAAAAAATACCACTTCCAGGTGACTTTAAGCTTTTAGTAGATCGTTATTAACTTCACAACCGCAGAGTGAGTTCTTATTTGGTCTTAGCGTTTCGACCAGCTTGCTCTAGTCATCGTCAGGAGACTGACTATTAATACCTTTACTCAAATAAAAGTGGGTCCAGGTACCAATCCTCCTGAATGTTAAGTAGGAAGATGACACTTTGCACTAGTCTATAAGAATATCTCCTTCACATTGTTTTAATGTTTTTTATCTCTGCCTTAGTGTGATTCATTGACCTCTGAACTACAAACTGCCCTCAATCATTACCAAGAAGCTGATGAGGAAAAACATCAACTACTTGAGAAAATTTGCAACCTTGAGCTTGAACTGCAAGCTGCAAAAGTAAGTTTATCTTGATACAGCACTGGTATTGCTCAGTCCACAATAAGCCATTTGCAATAAATTTGTATATTGTCGTGTAAAATGTCTGCCAGACAAAAGTTATCCCTTTAATTTTAAATCGCTCCAATAAGAGACTGGTTCTATGTGACATGGTTCAGGGCAAGCTTTTGTTTGTGTAGTTAAGTAAGAGAAGGTGAGAACCCATACATGATGCTGAATGAATGTGTACGGTACAATGGTAACAGTCTTTGCCCATATTGGAGGTTGCTACATGTATTCCCAGCTTTCCCCGAACCTAGTGATGGAGCGACAATATTTTTAGTTTAAAGAATTTTATTTGAATTCCAACTTGTGACCAATCAAGTAATTGTCATTTTTCAAATCTAATTTATTGCTTTCTAGAAAGCCATTTCCAGCTTTTTTACACAACAAAGTTTATCTTTTATTTATTTATTTATTTATTTATTGACATCCAACAGCGGAAAGCCGCCACTTACAGGAATCGTTAAAAACTATGTAAAAATATAAATTTAAATATGAATATAAATATAACAATATATAACATTAAAAGTTACACAAAATTGATAAAAACATTATTATAAGTAGACAAAAAAAGTACACCGAAACCCACAACAAACAGACCAGGAAATACCAACAAGTACACAAACACACATCGGACATTAAAACAAACACATGTAGTAAGAATACACAAACAGAACAACACACGAAACCCCAATTAAGTACAACAAACAAACAAAGAAACAAACAAAGAAACAAACAAACAAACAAACAAACAAACAAAAAAGAAACAACACAAACACCAACAATAACTTAAACACAAACACACCAACAAACACCCCAACGAACAAACAAACACCCCAACGAACAAACAAACAAACACAACACCAAACAGACAAAATAAAAAAATGAAATAAAAACACTAAGATTTACAAAGCAATTTGATGAAGTTACAACTGACCAGCAGCTGCACATGAGATGTTCACAGTTTAACAAAATAAAAAATAAAAAAATATTATTTAGCAAATTTAATTAGCTGTCTGCGAAAACAATTTAATGTTTTAGCCCCAAACACATCGCATGATTCATGAAGCTGGTTGTATGAAGATGAAACTCTGGAAACAAACCCTTTTTTGGTAACATCAACTCGGCTCATGGGAACATGCATGATGTGCTTGGAAGCTGATCTAGTACGACGTTCTGGAACATGAAAACTGAAAGGATTAGCAGTGGTTAAATTATAATTGCTGTGGATATGTTTGTAGAGGAACAAGCAATCGTTAACTTTTCTCCTCTGGGCAAGAGTTGGTAAGCTAAATAATTTACACATTTCCAAATAAGTAACATCACCTTGATCGTTGCTGTGAAGAACTTTGTACATAAAAAACAAGTAACGCCTTTGTAGTCTTTCTAGTCGGTCAGATTGTGATTGAGAAATTGAGTTAAAAACAACAGTACAACACTCCAGTCGAGGTCTAATGAGAGTACAATACAAGGTTCGAAGTACACGTTCATTTTTACAGCATCTGAAGTTTCGCCACACTAAACCAATCATGCGATTAACTTTCTTCACTTCATGAGTAACATGGCTGACAAAATTAAGTTTGCTATCTATAAAAATACCAATGATGATGTTCAGAAAGAGAGTTTTTTTCATTTCAAGAAAATTTCAATCTTGTCTCAGGAGTCTACTTCTAAAGCAGAGGCAGATGTAAAATCAGCAAAGGAGGAGAATAGCAAATTTTGTAACCTTGAGAAGGAGACTAACATTAAGATGAATGAACTCAAGACCAAGCTGGACATGAAGAGCAATGAATGTGAGGAGCTTAGCAGGCTGGTAGAAGAGGCTAAGGAACAGTCAGAAAGGCACTTTGACCAAAAGGTAATAATAATAATAATATTAAACAACGCTTATAAAGCGCCTTACATCCATGACTGGACCGCAAGGCGCTGTACACATTAAAAATAGCTGCAACAAGAGCCAAAAAAAAACAACGAGCAAAAAGATTTCTAAAAATTTAAACCACAAAATGGACCAGCCAATAGTTAAAACCACAAACCGCAAAATAATGGGAAATAGACTTTGAACATTGAAATACCGTAGTGAAAACTAGACTTACTATCTATGAATTTGCGCTTAGTGTAACCATAGAATAGAATAGCTTAGAGCATGGATTTGTTGAATTGTAAGCAAGTTGATCACTAGACATTTTAAACAGTGAGGAAGCTGTTTGTTGCTTTTTCTTTGGGCGGCATGGTCACAAAAAGTTGTTGTCCAGGAGGATTTTTTTTTTGGGGGGGGGGGATCATAATTTTAAATCCTCAATATGATTGATTTAATATTAAGATGTCCCAGAAGATTTAGTATGACAATTAGGCATCTGACATTTTGATTTTGGTCTTTTATGTAGGTTTTATCGATGCAGGAAGATCACAATCAGAGAATGACCTCTTTGACCCATGACCTGACCTCTCAGATCAATGACCTCACCATAAAACACAACACCCTCATGGCTGAGTATACACAGAAAGATTCTGAGCATCAGGACCTGCTACAGTTTAGAGAAGATTTGATCGGGAAGCTGGAGGAAGTCCAGCAAGAATTACAACGAGAGACAGATGAGAAGGGGAAGTTGGCACTAGACTTAGCAGACAAACAGCATGAGATGGATGTGATGCAGAGAGAGAAGGTGCAATATCTGGCAGTATTAGAGGGGAAGAATATTGAGCTTAGTCAAGTACAGACTCAGAAAGATCAACTCCATCAACAGGTTGGCATGCTTTACAATAATCTGGGGATTTTTGGTTTAATCTATATACGTGTAGGCTGTGTTCATCCTGTTGTGAAAAATACGAGTTTGAAAAGTATCAGAAAGACCTGTGTGTAACACAGGTGTGTGGTCACTATGCAAATTGGGTCACCAATGTTAACAGTTAAATGTGTGTGATAGAATAGTTTTTTTTTTAACTTTGTATGGTCCCTGTTGGCGTGTCATTGCTGAGTGGTTAAGAGTACCGGACTCAAGCTCTGGTGTTTCACAGTCGTGACACCTGTGTCCCTAAGCAAGACACTTTTTGGATGGGTCGTAAAGGCGATGGTCCTGTGTGTTGTGTATTGCATGTAAACAAACCAAGTAACACTTATCACTAAGAGAAGGGGTTTGCCCTGGTGTGAATGCCCGCAGCACCTGGTAAATCTATATAAGGTGCTACATATTGTCACAAAATAAAAAAATAAAAAAAACCTATATTAAAAAGTTTTTGTTTGTTCAAGCCTTGAAAACTTATTGGTCGATACCTGCGCTATATAAGACTGTATATTATAATTGGATTACATAATTTCATAATGGGTTTTTCCAGAAGCTCTCCCATCCAAGTACTGACATTTCTTAACTTGAGTTATTAAACAGGTTTGTTGATTGATTGATTTCCCAGGTGAATGAGAGAGATGAGGAGTGTTTGAGATTGAAAGAGCAGACGTCTAGTATGGCCCAGCTGGCTGAAGTAGCCAGTAAGGTCAGTGAAGACTGGGACCAGGAACGAGAACACATGAAGGAACGACTACAGGAACTGACAAAGGTGTGGACATTGTTTTGAAACAAAGTTATTACGGTTGTGATGTTTATCAATTTTTGGTTTGACTCTTACCCTGTGTTAGCACTGTATACATGTGTTCAGTACTAACACACATTGGTGTGTATGGGTTATATGGGCAAATTTATATATATTAAATCGTTGCAGTACCCGCCGCTAAAACATAGGATTCGAGCTGCCTCTGGCTACTTGGCGATCTCGGTGGTCTAGTTGGTAAGACACTGCTCTAGAACTGCAATGGTCCCACCCAAGTAACATGCCTGTAATACTTTTCAAAGAGCTTGGGAAAGAAGTTCTTGTTTGCTTTATTTGATTTTACTAATTTGAAAAACAGTTCCAGAAGTCCAATTTATACAAGCATTATTTCCACAACATCATCAATATAAATAATTTAGGAGCTCCAAGAATTGAAAGGTCAGCAAGAGGTCATGTTGAAGAAGCTGAAGATACGAGAGAAGAGACTGCAAAATGTTGAGGAAGATAACAAGAGATTACAGGAAGAGCTCCAGGGTACGGCTAAGGAGTCTGAGACTGTTGTAAGGAGCAAAGAAGAGCTAGAAGCTGAACTCAAACAAGCAAAGACCAAGGTAGGAGTTTTTGCAATAGTTTTTCACATTCTATATGCATACCTATACCAGCCATCGATGTTATTTCTAATCTCATGTAGAGCCATCACAATTCCATATTTTTGTCTTTTTGATAGATGGAATATTATTTCACACAAAACCTGATAAATGAATTGTGAGTTTTTAAAATAAATTTATTAAATATGTTTTGTTGATGGTATGTGTATTTTTATTGTTGGAAGTTGCATTTTGACCATTACTGTGACTTTATGTTAGACAAGTTTGAACAGCAGAATTTCAAATATCATGTCATACAATTTTTCCCATATTTTCCTCCTTGTAAGAGCTCTTTGTTTTCTATTTGTTTGTATTCCTTATCTACAAAAGCCCCAGTGATTTACAAAAGACCCTCGATTTATTTCAAGCATGTTGTTTTTCCATGACTATTTATTTTTTGATTTTTCCTTGTATACTTGTGTACAACATTTTGTTACAAATAATACTATGCCATTCTTAATACTGAACCATTGTTTTTAGATTGATATGCTAATTATCGAGCAAGACAAGATGAAAGATGACATGATGGAGAAAGAGCAGAGTTATCAAAAAGGCATCTCTAAGTATCGATCCAAGATTCACACTCAACATCGAGATCTGACTGCTGCACATGACACCATTCAGGCTACGGTTGTCACTGATGGAAAAGGTAAGTATTCAGTCCAAACTCACACTCGGATCTTGTGAAAACAGTAGCTAATACCTGGTTCAGACATGTGCTCCAGAGTTCTGCCGAACCAAATTAGGAGGGACTCTCGGGCAACGCTGTAAGTTTTAGTTTCAGACAGGAGAACTTTATGTAAATTGGCTGGAGAGAATATTACAAACACACTAAACAATAATTCGCCCATTAAGCGCCCTGCAACTCAAGTGTTTACACAATGTTGAAATGCCATTGTTTCAATATAACGTCATAAAAAGTGTGGATCCATATTTTAGACCTTTTTTTTGTCTGCAATGGCTCTTGACCCTGATTTTTGAGACAAGCATAGTAGATTGCGGGATTTGTTTAATGTTTGGTTGTAACATGGAGCTGCTTTATGGTTGTAGGGTTACAAGAACCTTAAGTGATGACTTGCAGAAGGTAAGCACAAAAAATAGTGCTTATCAAAATAACTTAACCAGCAAAGATATACAGTCCAAATACCATGCTTCGTTTACTTCTGTTTGTAATGGTTTGGCTTTTTTCTCCCTCGCCCTGTCTGCCTGTCTTTCTGACTGGCTGTCTGTCTGGCTGTCTGTCTTTCTGACTGGCTGTCTTTCTGACTGGCTGTCTTTCTGGCTGTCTGTCTGTCTGTCTGTCTGTCTGTCTGTCTGTCTGTCTGTCTGTCTGTCTGTCTGTCTGTCTGTCTGTCTGTCTGTCTGTCTGTCTGTCTGTCTGTCTGTCTGTCTGTCTGTCTGTCTGTCTGTCTGTCTGTCTGTCTGCCTGTCTTTCTGACTGGCTGTCTGTCTGGCTGTCTGTATGTCTGTCTGTCTGTCTGTCTGGCTGTCTCTTTCCTGTGGCGTACCCCATTGTTTGAAACAGCTGTGAAGGTTGCAGAGAGTATGCAGCAGCAAGTTACAGCAAAGCGTAGTGAGATTGATACACTACAGAGTGATATACACTGGCTCAAAGAATGCTTGGATATTACAAGAAAGGTAATGATATTAAACAACAAACTCATTCTCACAGGTTTGATTCAATGGACTGTGAATAGAACACTGAATAATCATGACATGAACAAAGTATTTATTTTTTTTTATTAGAAGAAGCTAAGTTTTGTTTAGTTCCTTCTCTAATGCTGAGGATACTGTTCCCAAAGGTTTCTTGAAGTCTAGCTGCAGTGGTTATCAAATGGTGGAAATACCATCATGTCATTCAAATTCTACAATCCCAGCCAAAATGCTTTGGCCACCCATTAGCAACGGTACAACGACGATAACATGCACTCCCCCTGTACTGTGTCCACTTGCGTAATGTTGATGGGGATGCAGAAGACCATGCAATGAGAGCCAACATTGCAGGGGGCAAGGGGGCGTCGGTACGAGGGCCCCGGTGCGTTGGCACAGGGGCCCAACAAGATTTGGTCGAGATTGTAATTGCACACCTTTTTGTCAGCGGTGACTCTCAACCATGTTCAAAATAAAACACCAAGCAAAAAAATTAGTAAATGCTGGGAAGTTTGTGATGGATTTTTAAATTGTACAAATCTACGCCTGTTTATCAAACTATGAACTTTGAATATGTACAGGAGAAATCAACGTTAGTTGGAGAACGAGATCAGTACAAGGCCCAACTTACTGAGATGAGTAGAAATGTGACCAATTTAACGGAAGAGGTTCAACGCCTGACAAGACAGAAGATTGAGCAAAGATCAGTCATCGCTAAACTGGATCAATCTCTAAAAAAGGTACAGTCATTCCAGTCCTTTTACTAATTGAATAATATTTGTTGTATTGGAACTGTCACTTTGTACATTATATAATGCAAGTGGATTCAGGTACAAGTCCTTTTTTAACCCTAATGTTAAACGATCTTCTAAGCTCTTTTCAGGAAGTTGTGTGACTTTGTAGTGTGTGGTTCTGCAAGCCCTAGAAAACACTTTAGCTCCTGATTATGTTTGTGACCTTTGACATGTCAAAAGACAACATAGATGTAGTCTGAGGTCAACTGGTGAAATAGTTTTCGAGTCTCCTAAGGGTAGAATGATGCACCCTTTTGGTGACCATGCTTTTGTTTCGGCTGCTCCAAAGTTGTGGAATGCACCCCCTTTTTTTGCTTTTGTAAATATGTGGTTGCTTTCAATGCTACACTAAAGCCTCACTTGTTTAGGGAGGCATTTTAGCATGTGTTTTTATTTGTTGTTGACTTTCTTTGTGTGCATAGCCAGATTTTACTTTATTTTCATTCTTAACTTCACTGCGTTTAAATGTTTTATTCCCCCGTTGCATACAAACTGTGCAAGTCTCATGCATTTTGGAACAAGTTAAACTAAAACAATTGAAACAAATCTGGGCAACAAAAAACTCAATATGGTTGGGACCATGTTTGAATATGCATGAGACTTGCACAGTCTATGCAGTGTTGAGGATCTGCCTTTTAAAACTCTATGTAACTTTGTGCTGCATCTCTTTGTAGTTGGTACATTGTTGCAATGTATGTTTTTTGATGTGATTTTTATTGGTGGTATTTTGATGTAATTTGTAATGTTTGCCTTAGAACATCCTTTGATGCACTATAAATGCAATCAATTAATTAATTTCTAATAAATAAAATGTTCATACCACTCTTATCCTGATCCAGCCATTGAGCTATGAGTTACCATAAAGTGGAGTAATTCAGAGGATACTAGAGGGTTTCTAGCCAAAGACACTAGGGGTTGCAATTCATGTGACTACAGTTATAGGCCTAGAGAAACATTTCGAAATTTGATTGGTACCAATCCAAATTTTATATCAAATTAGTTTCACATCTTATCCAGCATACTATTTGTATCTGATATTTATTCAATATTTTACTTTACTTCAATTTGAGGAATTGTGTTGTGATCTTATTAACTTGCTGGGGTCTAAAATTACCATTTATATTAAACAATTTTCAGTTCCAAATCTTTGTTGATTTTATTTTAAAATTATTGATGATTAATGATGGTGGTTTGCATTTTAATGCAGGCTGCCATGGAGCATGGTGAGTGTAAGGCAGTCATAGAGAGGCAGGAACAAGACCTAGCTAGGCTGAAACTTAAGCACCAGTTAGATATCAAGGTAGGTACTAGACTACTTTATAAACATGCTGGCTGTGTCTCAGCTTTTAAACTAGACTCAATTGATGTGCTTTTTGAGGTACAGTAATCATATAATGTAGCGCTTCCAGTCCGTAGAGTGCATTCTTTACAATGAACAGTAAGCACAAAATTAGCCATGACCTTGTAGTGTGATTGATGTGAAGTGTTTGGTGAATGTCCAAAAAATGTGCAGGATTGTTAACTTTGATATTTAATTTTTGTACGCTTATCTTGCCAGGAACTGCAACGAGCAAAGTCCTACAAAGATATTCTGACAAAAGTGAAAACTCAACTAAAGACACCCATTGAACATGATACAGACATAAAAACCAAAGCCCCAAACATGGTCCAAACACTGTCCAACAGATTAGAGCAGAGCAAGAAATTGAATGACATCGACAAAAAGCCAACTGGGGAAGTCCAACCCAATGATACAAGCACAAGGAAATCAGCTGGTTTCAAAGCAGAGACGTTCACTGCAGCTAAACCACAGACGAAGCAGCCAAATGCCACATTGAGAAGGATGATGACTGATGAGGATTTGAGGGTGCTACTTCTTGAGATGCAGAAGGTTGTCTCTGGTCAACCAACCCTGGCAAGAGAGACAAAGTCTGGTCAACCAACCCTGGCCAGTGAGACAAAATCTGGTCACCCAACCACGTCTAGAGAGCCAAAGAAAACTGCAAAATCAGCTGCTGTTACTACAGACTCAATTAACACCAGGTAAGAAGATGCTCACTTCTGTAAAAAGCCATTGTGGTTGATTCATCTGATTATTTCTTGAATAAGCCTTATGCACATGATGTCATTTGAGTAGTGCACCCTCGGCCCTTAGAGGTCCCAAAAAGGTCGATCATTGCCCAATCCTGTGCGCTGCCGTACAAATCTGTGCCATGCAATTGTTACCTCATCGTTTTACCATTGAGATAGCAGCTTGATGACGTCAATACATTTGATTTGGTTTGAATGGTTTATTCACAATTAAAAATGTATTCGCGTTCAGAGACCGAATTAAAACATTTGTACACGTACACATAAGGTCTATTAGTATTTGTTAAGATTCTTGACTGCTAAAGTTAGAGAAGGTTTTGATGAATGTCTTGTTCCCTCCTTCTTTGCCTAGATATATCCCAGATACGGTGAGTCACTCCAGGGAATCTGGCTACAACACCAAATCGGTGGACAAACAGAAAGGAGGTAAGTGCCACAAGAAACAATGGGCTCAAAAAAGTATGTCCAGTTTAAAAGCCCATCTTGGGTGGTAGGTGGCCACAAGAATAATAATAATAATAATAATAATAATAATAAAAGACCGTTTTTATATAGTGCTTTTCACGCCCGAGGGGTGTCTCAAAGCGCTTCCGACATTCCAAGAATGCAAAATTAACAAGCCTATTTTGGTTGGTACATGTAGGCAGCCACGAGAATGCAAAGTTAACAAGCCCAGCTTGGGCTAAATATTTGTTATTTACCACTTTAGGCAGAAAGATGTATATAAATTCTTAACACTGAGACACCGGAACATGAACATGTATTTCTTTTCTCTTACTGATTTATTCCAGGTATGACAGTGCCACTATTAACCTCTTCCCCAGTGTTGGAACACCATACACCTTTACTAGACAACCTTAGTCTGCTATCCTCTGTCCCAGAGTTCAACCCCATCGGTAGGGTGATCACACCGGAGCCAGATTTTTTACAAAGGCCCCTATCACCGGTTGCAAACCTACTCAGTGTGTCTCCAAAGGGTACCAGTGATTTCCTGTGGACAAATAACAACACTTCTCATAATAATAGCAGTCAGTCTGGCCCCTTAAGGTTAACCCCTTTTGAGAGTCAAGGGAGGAGCAGGACACCAGATGTGTTGAGTTTGGATTCAGTAAGCACTTGTAGCAGCACTACAGACAGTTCCATTAGTCTAGTATCATCATCATTACGTAAGTATTCTTTACATAAATCTATCATCTTGTAATGGGTGCATTCGATTAGCTCCCCGGCTCGACCCCGATCTACCCTCGGTATGTTCGAAAAGCTTTGACGTCATTCCAGGGGCTCACCTGGGTCAGCCCTAAGTGCCCTGCTTGTGGAGTGGGTCACTTGGGGCTGAAGTCACCACGAGAGGGCGAGTGTGAGAGTCGATTAGCTCTTGTCAGGGGCTCACCCGAATGAGCACCGCGGGGTTGACGCAGGGAAGCACCCTATGAATTTGCTTTTAAGAGGCTTTCAAGTGTCTTGCTGTAATAGTCTTGTATATTTGATTGTTTTCCATATCTGAACATCTACTTTCCACCATTTGATATTCATTTAGACTCAGTTGATGTCCAGTTTTGTAGTATTGATGAAGTGTTTGTGCTGGTGTGGCTGGAGATTCTTTTCCCTGGAGATAATGTCCCCAAACTGCTTCTATAATAGGGCCCTCTTTTGAATCCTCCTCCTTCGTCCCATGTTAAATTCCCATGGGGGACAGAATCTTCAGCGGACTGATTTCCCTAGGGCACTGGATTGAATGCTGTCTCATAGTTCAAACACACCACTTGAACTCCCCTTAAATAAAATCTTGCTGTCTTTTTGAACTGCATTGAACCTTTCCTTTCCGGGCATTATGTATGCAGCACACATTTATCTTTATACTGAACGTCTATTGTATCTTATTGTACTGTGTATGCAACACCAATATGCATTAAGAAGTGTTTCATACCTCTTATTGTTCTGTTCAATTAAGAGTGTATATAATCCTTCCTTTTTTTATGTGTGTGTTCCTTTTTCTTTACAGGGATTGTTCTTTTAATTGCCATTTGTTTTTTGTGTTTAATATCCACTTAGGCCTAATTCTCTGTTTTTGTAATTCTTGGTCTGAAATTTATTATAAACCTAATATGTGCTGTATTTTGTTTAAATGCCTAAATGAACAAATAAATAAATTATATTTTATTCAATTTGTCTGTGCCACAAATAACTGATTTTAACAAATTATTAAGTAATTGTATCTGTAGCAGAAGGCTCTAACTGATTTGTATTTGTAAGCAAATTACAATATTTCCAATTTGTGTCACCTTTAATATGGTTTGTCTCTTTCCTTTTTTCTAAGGTCGTGAAGACATTGACATGCAAGCTCAGAAAGAACATCTTAAACGTCTACAAGAAAAACTGCAGAGTCTGAGTAAGATTGGAGGACACCTGCAAAAAGAGAACAAAGGTCAGCATAGTCTTGAATTAGTCTTGATTCAAAACTCACATGTTGCTCATAGAAAGAGGGCACTATTTTAAGACAACCACTCATCTATAGCCGATGTAAGGGTGGCTATCTCGAGATAGCACCTTCGTTTGGTGACAGGTCATGTCAAAATAAAAAGCATTAGGAGTGTCTTCATCCAATACTAAGGCAAGCAGAACAATAGGATTCATTTCAACTCATGGGGTTCTAAAAACAAGTTGAAGTTCCATCATTTCACCGTACTCTCTAGCTTTAGAGCCCTCGACAGCAATTACTCTTAACCTTGTCTAATGATGAGATTGTGTTTATTTGTCATTCACAGACATGGCCACCATGATCAAACAGCAGAGCTCGCAACTTAAGAAAGTCAGACAACAGGAACACAGTTTTCAGCAACTTGTCAAAAAGGGAAAATAGCCAATCCAAATTCATCTCCCTGGTAGGGAAGTGATTATTCAAGAAAAGTTTGAAGTTATTATTTCCCTCCATCTTACAATCTAGACTGTTTTTGAGAGGAATATTTAAGCTCCCCTGAGTTCTTACCACTTTAAATAATTGTTCTTCTTGTAGCCCCATACCAAGAGTGCCTTTTAGCCTTGTTTGGAGCGAACGTGCATAACAAAAAATTGACAGACTTTTGATTCAATAAATCATGGCATATGTTCGCAGGTGTTTTTTTTATTGTTGGTACATGCATTACTTAAAAATAGAAGATGTCCTGTTCCCAAATAAATCTAGGGTTTGTTGCATGTGTCAAACGAAATCCAGTGTTCAAGTTCTAAAACTTGATCGATTCACCCACCATTGAGGGCCTTCTAAACGTGATCGCTTCACCCACCATTGAGAGCAGCATAGGAGGCTTGTTATCGATCAATCTTCAAGATTACTTTGAGGTTGCAACGTTGACATCAAGCTATTAACTATTTATTTTGTTAAGATAACAAATTTCACACCACATTTCTTTTACATTGCCTTATCTGTAACAGGCTGCTGTATTTTTTAGATTGCAGGTTTGGCTACTGTTAACCCAAACTAGGGAATTAAGTTGGCCATGGAGCATTGTCAAACTCTGTGGTTTTATAGCCTCAACTAAAAGATCATCAAGCAAAACAAAACTGCTAAACAAAACTTGCTGGGTAGAATTACATCTTAGTTAATTATAATACTTGCTTTGCTGTTTTAGAGAGAGTTTGTTTGCTAAACAGATCTATGCACAAGTGTGTATAGCTCTGAATCATAAAATTCACTCTTCTAATGCTGCACCCCCTATCATGTGTTTCAAAAAACCTAAATACTTATACTATGAAAACTACAAAGTGACACGTGTAGGGTGCTAATAATATGGTAAGACACCATTTAAACCGCAAAGAAATGAACAAATAAAGATGATTGTATAAAAGACAATTCTACAGCATTGTGTTATTCAATATGTATAATTATGTTGTCTTCCCCTGCATAGTACCATATGCAATCATTTATAATGTATTAAGGTCATGCAAATTACACAGAAGTCTTTTATATTTCTTATCAATAATTACACAAATAACAGTTGCCCAACTCCATCATGCAAAACCTCCAATTCTTCATCAACAGAAGAATAGTTTCAAATATTTGTTAATGTTCTTATTTTCTTTATCTTTTTCTTTCCTAAATCTTCCGGTGTGTGCATTTAGCAAAAGAGCACTGTGCAGTGTTGATATAGGTAATAAACTATAGAAACGACTCCCTTCGAGCTAGCGTAGTTTTAGAGCAACAGGTATCTTTTCATTTGTGTTTTTCTTGCATTTATTTTGGACAACTTCGATGACCAAATTGAGCCCAAATTTTCGCACGTTTATTATTTTCTGCATTATGGTTGGAAACACCAAGTGAAGATACTAGTCTTTGACAATTACCATACAAAAGTATTCCCCGCCTTTAAGGGGGTCATAAGTTACAACTGTGACTGAACGACTGCGATGTTTAAAAGAACATGCGAAATGACCAGTACAATTGGTCATCCTGAGACCTCTAGGCCCTACCACTTATGCCAATGTAAGCAACATTCAAAAACTGATTGGACGTTTGTACGACGAATTAAAAAGCGACCCTTTTGAACAACGAACAGAAACATTCGTAATAAAGCAAACAAACAACGGAAAAAAAAACGTTTTTAACTTTATTTTGAAGGTCAAAATACACAGCAAGAACTAATTACTTTTCGGCTAAATTTAATGTAGCAGTGTTAGTATATTTATAAGTTTGTTTTCCTTGAAGTCGCAGACTTCGAAACTTGGAGACATCTATTTTACTTCTTTGCCTTCTCAAGATTATTTATTGGACCAGAGTTGTTACGGAGTCTAATAATTATTCTGTTCAGGGTTGAGAAGTCTCCCGAATGCCGAAACAAATTTACTCCGCGGTAGATGCAAGTAAATATATACATAATTATTGTTAACGCAAACCAAATATTGTACACAAAATAATAGGCTAATCATTGCTTTCTCAATTAAATACGTTTTATTTGAAGAACAATAAATTGACAGAATAACAACTGACAATGACATAATTTACACTAGATTACGCAACAAGGTGAAAACGCGCCTATAATGTTTTGTAAAACAGGACGTTGAATATTTCGGGTATTCCCCCCAGTTCAACTCGATGATGTAAGTCCGACGCTCTCCGCGATACTTGCGGTATCCTCGTGAAGGCCTATGCGGCAGTATTGCGATGAGAGCAGTGATCTCGCGAGACCAAGGAAACCTTGATTAATCATAACGCAACCCGTCCACGACTCTTCCCTTACCGAAGCCAACAATTAACGACTTGTCCAGAAGTCTAAGTATTCGTAGTGAACCTACCCACGAGTACTGTGCACGATGTAGTACACGAACAACGTTTACATAACGATTCCTAAATGCCGAGTCCACGCCCACCGATTATGATTTGATTTTTATGATATAAGTGTTTCGACCCATATCAGGTTTCACACAATCATTGACAGCTGGTCTTGGTCGCTCATGTGAGCTTACCCACGACCTTGGCGTTCCTTTTGGGTTACTACAAGCCATAAATAATAAGGGTCATGAGTTTGGGCAGCATTATGGGCGCCGTTTCTCAATTAAGGTTGACACGCTCTTACCATGGTTTATAAAAAATTACATATACACCTTAGAAAGTGTTGTTAAATTTAGTTGTTTGGTTTACTGTTTTAAAATAATTTCTTGTAAACCATGAACATACAATCAACATTGTAAACCTTGTATAAGCCAATAAATCATACCACGAAAGTTTAAGCATCATAAACATCATCATGGGTTGTAAACCATGAAATATGTAAAACTATAGACCTACCGACAAGTAAAAAATAGCTCGTTGCATAAAATTTACTTAGTTTCTGTTTACTCGAAGTAAAATGTCAAAGTGGTCCAGAGAAGCTTATGTTCACTTCTCGTAGCATACAGTGGGTTTCCTACCAATATTGCAGTAGCCTACATCTTTTACAAACTAATTCACTATTAATTGTTTGGAAAATCATTGCAAGATATTGTAAAACTTATGCACTTGTGTGATTTATCATCTAAAACCCTAGGCTGGATTGGAAATAATTGCTCCGTGGGCGAAAGACAATCTGATGAAATCCATATGTATGGAAAGGTTTGCCGGAACACCATGTTTTATCTCTCCATGAGTTGGGGTGGGTTGGTTCTGAAAAGAACCGTTTGTTTCAACTCTTGAAATTCATGTTATAGCATCAAGGAATCTCTCGGTGGATCGTGGAATGATCACGTGATGTTTACACCCGACGTTTCGATCAGTGTCTTCAGATTGTTAACAAGTAGATTTTGGATTGCGTTTACCAATATGAGCAAGAAAGACTCAGCAAGTCGGTGTCTGTTATGACCATGAAAATTCCCTCCCAATTAGTGTTGAAAAATACTGATTGTGCGGTTCAAAAAATAGTTTTAATTTGCTAATTGTCCTTTCATCAGGCTTTGCTTTAGGGATGACATAAAATCGTGTATGTGCCATACAATGACCCTTCGTACATGACATGATATTCTTAGCAGTTCCATTAAACATCTCAGGATTATAGAATGTTGTCAGATTAAGGAATCTTTCGATTTTATTCATCTCCGAGCTTGGATTAATCCTGAGTTGGGCGTGGTCCACGAAGTGAAACTTAGCAAGTGGGAAGTATTGAAGCCAGCGTTCCATGTGCTTAGCGTAGATGCTGGTGTCTATAACGGTGTGGTTCTTGAAGACTGATCCGTTTAACGGACTGATGACTTCAGATGTGAATCGGAGCCCCTCGGTGATTGATGTTCGGTTCTTCGTGAGACTAGCGTTAATCTTACCACCATTGCAAAGATTTACCTGTAATTATTAAAGTAGAGTGAATAACATCATTAAGTACGAGTAAACAAGTGTAACGTATGGTGGCTGTTATAGACTGCAATATTGGCGTATTTCTTGAAAGTTCGGGATTTTGTCCCATGTTGTGATTATGATCTTTCAGCTACCTGAGCGGAATGTTTTCAACAGAAATTGTATTTTTACTTGTTTATAATGCACTTGTTCACCATTTTAATGTAATTTTGATAATTGTACACTTCTGAACTTTTCGTAATTATCGACTAAAAAATCAGGCCCCTACCTAAAGGTTTTTTGAAAAACTAAAAACACTTCTGCCGTTGAGAGCGGGCATCAAAGGACAATGCCGCTGACGTCATTTGTGGGAGTTTGCTTTGTTATACATCCACGCTGCAACAAAGCGGCTTTATCTACTTATGACGTTTTGAGAGTGATTACGTAACGGGGCTTTTCGCAAATCTCGCAGAAAAGCTCTGGACAAGGGCATACAAAATGGTTGTTTTTTTACACAATTGAAACCTATTTATAATCATATGACTCGATTTCCTTATTCATCGAAAACATTTTAAGTGGAATTCAGCAAAGTTCACGACTTGACATTTTCGTTCAAGCAGGTCTTTAAGCGAACTGCCCTATTTCAGTAATACTGACGTCAATTTTCATGTACCGTCGATTCTTTGTGACTTGCCCCTCACGTTCCATGCACACCTCAAGTTCTACAGATCACAACTTTTCATAATATATGCCTGCAGCCAATTATGCTTCGTTTTTGAAAGCAATGGCACCAAAGCACGTCCTCCTCGGTAAAGGGCACCCTGTGCGGAAACCGGAGCATTTCAAGAGCACGAAGGCAATGATCCAGGGGGCATAAGGGCAATGATCCAGGGGGCATGAAGGCAATGACCAGGGGCACGAAGGCAATGACCAGGGGGCATGAGGGCAATGACCAGGGGCATGAGGGCAACGACCAGGGGCATGAGGGCAATGACCAGGGGCATGAGGGCAATGACCAGGGGCATGGAGGCAATGACCAGGGGCATGAGGGCAATGACCAGGGGCATGAGGGCAATGACCACGGGCATGAGGGCAATGACCAGGGGCATGGAGGCAATGACCAGGGGCATGAAGGCAATGACCAGGGGCATGAAGGCAATGACCAGGGGCATGAGGGCAATGACCAGGGGCATGAGGGCAATGACCAGGGGCATGAGGGCAATCACATATTTTGCCTTCATGATGTTTAAGGCTTAAACTTATAAACTTTAATATCGATGATGCGGATCATAATGAGATACCTCTGAGATATGACCGAAGTCCGATAAACTTTAATATCGATGATGTGAATCATAATGAGATACCTCTGAGATATGACCGAAGTCCGAGATAGCTCTCTCTATAGGATCTCGAACATTAATGATGAACCTGACGTGACGTGGGAGCAACTCCCGCATCAATCTCGGAGTTTCCGGATTGACGAAATAACGCGGAGTTTTCTCGAAGGATAGCTGATCATCGGATGCAAACGTCATCCGACTCTTGTAGTATTGTAAACCAAGTTGGAAGTATCTGTCAAAGAAGTGTGTCTCGACGTCCTGGGCGTGTGCTATTCCTGGGTGATGCGCCATGAACCAACTCAGTAAGGTGGTGCCTGTATTCATATACGATTATTAAGTAAATAAAATACACAAAATAAAATAAAAGAAGACTTGGCGACATTTATTTTATTCTTATCTGTAAAAAAAATCTTACTTCGGCCTCTGGCTGCAATTACGTTTTTTATCAATAAACCATTTAAATCAATGAATCAATCAATCAATCAATAATATCGAAATTTTATATAGCGCACGTATCTACCAAACAACGTACTCGAGGCGCTGAATATATACAAACTTTCAGAAAGATAGGTTATTGAAGTTGTAAATTCCGATACCCATTTATGTAGCACCTGCCAGGAACACCGGGCGATTCCCTTCTCTTTTCGATAAGTGCACTCGGTTCTTTTACATGCGTTACACAACACATGGGACCAACGGCTTTACGTCCCATCCGAAGGACGAAGTAATGGTTAAGTTTTTTGCTTAAGGACACAAGTGACACGGCTGTGATTCGAACCCACACTCTGCTGATCAGAAACACCAGAGTTTGAGTCCAGTGGGCTTGGCCGTTCGGCCACGACACTTCCATCAGTCAGTCAGCTCGTAAATGACAGGGGAAAAAATAGGTCCACTTCTCAACAGTCTCACGCCACTTTCTTTAGTACAGCCAATCAGCTTAATTAAGATTGGATATTTATTCCTTGTCAGCATTTATAGCCATAAGGTCATTTCAGAATAGTTTTTAAGGAGATGGCTATCTTACCTGACTTCTTGACCCCAATGTTGATGACGTCAGGTAACCTTTGTCTGTAACCTCTTTGCGTTAAGTATTCAGTAATTCTTAATCTAGTTAGTTCACTGATGGCGAGTTGCGTAGCGTTGAACTGAAAGTACACAAACAGAAACATGATAACGGTGAATACCACAGTAGGCATATTCGTCTTGACACTTTGTCTGGTCTCTTGTAGAAAGTGCAGGGCAACTTCACTGACTTCCCATCTATGAAGTTTTCCCCCATAGCGCCCGCAAACGGCTGCAAGATCTGACCTGCTACTTCATAATCTGACCCTCAACAAAAAAAGACTGCACAAAAAACTACTTGGTAACGAGTAATGGGGAGAGGTTGATAGTATAAAACATTGTGAGAAACGGCTCCCTGAAGTAACGTCGTTTTCGAGAAAGAAGTGATTTCTCGCTACGATATTTGAATTCGATTTCGAGACCTTAGAATTTGATTTTGAGGTCTCGAAATCATCTGAAAGCATACAACTTCGTGTGACAAGGGTATTTTTTCTTCCATTATTATCTTGCAACTTAGACGACCAATTCAGTTCAAATTTTCACAGGTTTGTTGTTCTGTGAAGCACTAAAGAATTGTTAATATTGGAAATCATTGTTAGAAATGACCCCCTTTTTGAAGTAATAAATATCAGGTTATGTTTTCACCCAAATATTTGAATCTGAAAAAGGCTTTAGGCATAAAGCATTGGCTCTTGCATCTGAAAGCACGCAATTCTGTGCTACAAGTGTGGTGTTTTCTCACATTTTCCCCCGGCAAATTCGACCAATGTAGTTCAAGTTTTCACAGGTTTGTTATTTTATGCATAATATGTTGGGATACACCAAGTGAGAAAACTGCTTTACCAAATGTCTAAGATAAGCACATAAGCGCACAGGGAGGTCGAGATTGCCTAGTCTTAGCATTGGTACAGCAACAGCTGTCTAAATATCTACAAATCAGGTTAATGACAAAACAGTTTGATCTTTGACTTTAAAACTATTAGTTCCTCCAGTCATTTACACTTCAGTTTTTCCTTAAAAAAAAAATGTTGAAGAAGGATGTACCAGACATAATTTTTTATCCACAGTATATACAGGTACGTATACAACATAGCCAACATTGCTATAGTTAAAGGCAGTGGACACTATTGGTAATTGTCAAAGACTAGCCTTCACAGTTGGTGTATCTCAACATATGCATAAAATAACAAACCTGTGAAAATTTGAGCTCAATCGGTCATCGAACTTGCGAGATAATAATGAAAGAAAAATAACCCTTGTCACACGAAGTTGTGAGCGTTTAGATGGTTGATTTCGAGACCTCAAGTTCTAAATCTGAGGTCTCGAAATCAAATTCGTGAAAAGTAACTTCTTTCTCGAAAACTATGGCACTTCAGAGGGAGCCATTTCTCACAATGTTTTATACCATCAACCTCTCCCCATTACTCGTCACCAAAAAAAGGTTTTATGCCAATAATTATTTTGAGTAGTTACAAATAGTGTCCACTGGCTTTAATAGACATACTATAGGCATATACTGATACAACTAGAAAGAGGGCAGTAAACCAACAGTACTTTTCTTTTGAAGCTATTAAGCTACCCATGCCTTAGCAATCAATGCTAAATATTACATTTACTCAAAAGGTCTCAGCTAGCCTTTTGACAAAAAGTCACATAAAATGTTCTGGTGGGTCAGCCGTTCAGCTTTTGAGCTATAAGGCGCATCAACAATAGAAATACCTATAAGGCCTGAACTGGCAGACTTCATTTTAAAAAAAATACCTTTTAGAAAAATATTGTGCAATAATTATTTTTAGATGGCTGGATGTGCCCTCAAAATGCTCCAGGTTGAAGGTCAACAACCCCGAAGCATGGACCATTTCAACAATCCATAAAAGTCGTGACCTTTAATCTGATTTACAGAAAACGTTGTGGTTTACAGAAAGATGCTATCTTCAATCCGTTTCCCTGAAACTTCTTTAGCGGGTCAAAGGTCACGTAA
Organism: Asterias amurensis; assembly: GCF_032118995.1. Taxonomy (NCBI): domain Eukaryota; kingdom Metazoa; phylum Echinodermata; class Asteroidea; order Forcipulatida; family Asteriidae; genus Asterias; species Asterias amurensis. Next base: position 27,791,265 of record NC_092651.1, read on the forward strand.
AAGTAACTTTGGAACACGCGATGGGATGGTGCCTTTAAGAAGCCATTGAAACAAGTGACTTAGTGTACTTCAGTGCTAGCTTGGCAAGCTGCATCACAGCACTTGCGGTCATGGCTAGCTTGTGGTTTCACAGACGAAACACAGTTTTTTTCCGAAGCCAAAAAACTTGTAAAAAGAACCTTAGTCGAAAAAGGGCAGGGATTAATTTAGACCTCATGCTCAGTGCAAATAGCAGGTTGAAATATAGCTAGAGTTTGTTATGAGTCAAGAGGTCCTTATTGGTAATCTTTTGAGAAGTTCTGAATCAATTTAGGCGTCTGGGGAAGGTCAACATAAAATTCACTCGTACACTAAAATAGGAACGCTTTATACGGGAAAATCTGTTAAGATTCGGGGCCCGAAGGACATCACTGGAACATCATCATTATAGTTCTACGCTCATTCGATCCATATATCGAACAAAAAATTATTCGGAACCCAATTTTGGGCAAATGAGACAAGAACTATCAGGCAAGAATCACACGTTTCTTCTTGGAATTCACAACCTCCATTGTTCCACATTCATATATATACCCCAAGAATCACACGTTTCTTCTTGGAATTCACAACAACATGATTATTCAGCCACTTATTGCGGTTCATGTGGCGGCCAGACCAATTTGTGGTTAGTTATAATGGCAGGACATCGCCCTGGCTAAGTGCGCCGGTTGGCAATATTGTGTATGCTCTTTAAAAAATATTCCTTTTTAAGGATTCCCTTTTTTTATTCGATACAACAAACCCCATAGAAATAGAAATGAACGTAAGATGGTGTTGTAGTTTATTTGCCGCCTTTTGGGCACGATAGGTTTGAAGGATGACGTGGTGCGCGGGAACTCAGTGAGTGCCGTATTCAGTTGAGACCCAAACCACGCCTTCCCCGATAATAAGCCTATACCTTGTGTTTTTAGCTTTCTGGTCTACTAGATCTATGCTAGAGAACCATCAGTTATTCTTTCGCAGATTTAAATCGTCAGCTGTTAATCTGTCACAATGACTTTGTTTCGAAAGCCTTTTATTCCAAAGCTTCATGGGTGCGGATTTGAGATTGACCCAAATATTTCAGTAATGTGATGCCTTAGAATAAATTGATGTCGATTTGGGGTCTGGTGGTCTTGCCCGTGTCGTTGTCGGTCAGTGCAGTCACCTTCAACCAGTTAAGAGGCCAAGCCATTAAACAGCCGGTAGTTTTAAAGATGGGATATTTTGTTTTTACTAAAACACTATATTTTTTGGGCGACCCCTGGTAAACAGTTGCCTATGATAAGAGACTAGATGTGTCAACTTACGAAAAGCGACGCGGCCAAAGATAACGAAAGGGTTCGTTAAAATGAGAATGATACCGAGTATGCCACAGCAGCCTGGGACCCACATAGTAAAAAGAACTGCCAAGCCCTGGGAAAGAACTGCCAAGCCCTGTGAAAGAATTCAAAACATGCAGCTCGCTTCACCACAAATAATTACAGTAGAACGCCAGGTTCAGTCACCAGTATACTAGAAGAACTTGGCTGGAAACCACTAGATATTAGAAGGAAAATTAGAAGACTATCCATGTTCTTTAAGCTTGTCAATAATTTAGTTGAAATCCCTCTTCAAGGCTTTGCACAGCATTCCACTCGACCCTCCAGAAAACACAATCTCCAATTCCATTAAATTCGTCATTCAACCAAAATCTACGGCAGCAGTTTTTTTCTAGCCACCATCAAGGACTGGAATCCTGTAGTGTGATTTCCAGCAACTCAATCTTCAAAGACACTCTCACTATGCGCTTCAAAAATTAAGCCATCCCATCCACACAATGTACAGGGCTGGTGTGATGTGTCTTTAGACATTTCTTTGCCGGCTCAACTAAACAGATACAGATACAGATACTAACAATTGAAAGAACGAAAATTATTAGATAACAGTTACCTTTACAGTTGAGTTCCTAAAGCAATTCTCAAGATGGTTCAGAAGAGATCGGCGAATTTGTCGATTTGCAGTGTTTGGATACACAAGTCTATTGACAATACCTCGCAAAACCTTGGTATTATTCGACATTATACGTCCAGATTGTCTTTTCTTCTTGACACCAACCCGTTTAGTGACAGCCGGTTCGTGACCATTGCCATTTCTGTAAAGATCCGTGTGCCTCAAAGTGTTCTTCGTGGAAGGAAATTCCGTGGGCATCATCCTAAACGAATTCCCTTCACGAAACACCGGCCGTACCGAAGAAACATATAATCCAAAAAGGAATCCAAACAGAGAAGTGAACAGAAGGCAACAACGTCTCTTCTTTGGAAAGACAAATAGTGAGCAGAGGAGTAAATTACGTGTCATCTTCCCCGCTTACGAGAGGGGAGTTCGTGAAACTTGAACGGCAGTTGTGGTCCGTGTGTTATGACAACTTCACTTTCACCCCGGCGCACCGTCATCTGCGTGCCATGGAACGCCGGTGTCGCATGCAATTATGTCCTCTATGCAATGCTATCCGGAGGACATTATTGCATAAATACAATAATGTCCGCCGGACGGTTTTGCATATGCAATCGTGTCCGCCCGCATATGCAGTTGTGCAAAACCGTCCTTGCAGTAAATTAAACGCCCTTGGTCGACGGAACACGTTCGCCAGTGGTTTACAAGCTAAGTGCTTGTCATGAATGACATGAAAAATGTTCGGCCGTTGGGTATTCGCTGCAATCATAAAAATACGTGAATATTCATGCTGCATATACGTAGGTTCAGTGCATGCACGCTCGCTTTCGTGCGCACATATGTACAGTCATGTACATGTCCACCGGACGGTTTTTGCATAGCCCCGGACAAGATTGCATATGCAAAAGTGTCCGGAGCGGACAGTATTGCATGGCAGACACAATTGCATCTGACACCGACACGTGTTAGTCTTGATTGAAGACGTTCCGTACATGCCGATTCCGCAACACGAATTACTGGAGAAGAGAAATATGTATCGCGCGAACATCTTGATCAAATTCGATCTAATTTAAAGACTAGCCCCGTCCCTCCAAATCATCCTCATATTTCAACAGTCAAGTTGCAACCTTTACCGGTAAATTATACAAAAACAGCGTCACGAATCAATACTAGACCGTGACAGGTGTGGTTGGGAGGTACAAAGTGCAGATAAGTTTCTGTAAACATCTGTGGCTACGATTGTGTCCATGTTGAGACTGACCCCTCTGCCTGATCGCTAAGGTTGGCGATTACTGACCAATCATCTCTGGATTCATCGTTAAAGTGGAGTCGTCGTTATAGTGGATTCGTCGTTATAGTGGAGTCATCGTTATAGTGAAGTCATCATTACAATGGATTCATCGTTATAGTGGAGTCGTCGTTATAGTGGAGTCGTCGTTATAGTGGAGTCATTGTTACAATGGATTCATCGTTACAATGTATTCATCGTTATAGTGGAGTCGTCGTTATAGTGGAGTCGTCGTAGTGGAGTCGTTGTTACAATGGAGTCATCGTTACAATGGATTCATCGTTATAGTGGAGTCGTCGTTATAGTGGAGTCGTCGTTATAGTGGAGTCATTGTTACAATGGATTCATCGTTATAAAGGTTTTGTCGAATCAGTCGTCCCCGTTTGGGTCGAGGGTGATCTTTGTGAACCCATTCTCTTCCGCTTTCACAGGAACCTCAAGCTTCGACAACCAGTTGACCATAATTCATGGTCGAACTTGGCCGCAACACTCATCGATCGGCCATCTCATTGCCTTAAACAAACTTGGTTAAGTTATGTGATTTTATGCAGGTCGTACTCAAAGTCATCTTTTCCTTCACGTGAGTAAGAGGCATAGATGCCTATTCTACTATAGTGATGAAAATTCACACACTCAACATTACAACTCCACAAACCGATTGCTTTCTTCAATTATTGACTCTCTAAACGAAATCACAGGTGTTGAATGTCTGCCAGTTTAAAGGTGAGGAGGTCACCCATCTTCCAAACCGTCTATTGAATTAATCAGAAATATTGCCAACAAAAGAAATGGACAAATACTCCTCGATAGATGATAGTTTAGGAAAAGGTTTCTCGGTTCTCTTTACTCCAAGAAGTCATTGTGTCCGACTACGTCCGACATGTGGTCCGACTACGTCCGACATGTGCGATAAACCGACAAGCGATGTGATCCGACAACTACTATTATTTCAGGATTATTTGAGTGCGACAAGAAATCGAAACATTACGTCCGAGGACGTGTCCCACCGACCATGCGGGACATTTATGTATCGTAATAAAGGTGTAGGCCAATATTTGCAAGTGCGCGTAATTTCTTATAAAAACTTTATAATGTTTGTAGTTTTTCTTCTTCTAGTTCTAAGACTTCCTGTAAGGGGGGGGGGGGGGGTAGGCTTGCTGTGCAGATGTATACGGACATATACAACGATAGGCCCCATTGGCCTGCGCAGAATCACTGATTAAAACTATAAACCCATTATTTTGTCGTTGTTTACACAAAGGAGATGGGATAGCCTGGAATAGCCAGTTTCGAAAAACAATCATGTGACCTTTCTCTTCTTCAAGTGTTTTTTTTTCTTTTCTTTTTAACGGATTATAAATGTTGACGTTGAAAAGTTGAATTTTAATTTTAGTTTCATACCAACGCAGTGTTACCACATGGACAGAAACAAAAATTTAGGGTCCGGCCAATTTCAGCAAAAATTCATTTAATTTCACTAGCTGACCCATCTCTTTACACCCCTTTATACCAGCCCCATCCACTGCGGTGGTAAGACTAGGTCACCAGAAGCTATAGCTAGCTCCATTATGAGAACGACCGGATGAAAAACATTCATCTGGGGACAAGGTCGGCATAAATCTAAAAATAACAAAACAGAAGAAAAAACAGTAACCAAAATGGGTTGACCTCGTGATGTCCGGTCAGCTCAGAATGGGAAACATCTGACCCATATTAAAACTAAGGGCAAAAACCTGACCATGACACACGGAGGTCAATGGAGTAGTACAGTAAATGCAGTATCCTAATTGGTTTTCACGTCCAGATAACTTCCCAAGAAACATAACTATAACAGTGGACTCTGTTCTGTTGGCATTTCATAAGTTATTAGGTCAACGAAGTGTACATCTTTAAAACGCTTTATACACATTTAGATCGACCACTGGATTCCCCTTTCAAGTTACTGACTAATGCAATAAGAAAACCAAACATGTTTTCATACATTGGCCTCTTTTAACTGAAATTAAAACCATTTTAATTTTGATAACTTTAATTTACAGACTGCATTCCAAAACAAAATAACACATTGCTCATGGTAATTAAGATTATTTAACTTTGCTTATTTATACATATTGTTTTTAAAGTCACAACACTGAATAATTCTCTAAATAAACACCATATTCCTGATCCAGCTTAGCAGATCAGAAATAGTGAATGTATTTGGTATTTGTTTCTTCTGGAGTACATGTAGTTATTTAGTTTATTACAGTGTAGTTATTTATTTACCCAACATAACCCACAGCACTCAACATAACATGTACATATCTTGATAATTATTCTGGGTGGGCTTTTATTTCGTTTTGCTTTCAACTCACTGTCTATTGTGATAATAATCGATTCAACCCTAACTAGATACAAAACAACTAAACTGTAAATGTAGTACTGTTATCTTTAAGTAATGTTTGAGCCCATATTATTAGTATCAATAAACCATGTTAATGACATCATTCCCTCATAAATACGAAGAAACAAATTTCCATTTTTCCATCGACTTACACTATTTCCAACATACACATACAAAGTTCATTTCTTACAAAAAATATCTCTAGAAATCTGACTGAAAAATGGAACACACCTGGTGTTTCTTTTCAATATGAAAGAAATATGTCATGTTCAAGTCCTGTGTATATGCATTTTGTTAGTATATTTTTGTCTTTGTTTTAACGGTTACTTTATTGTTTTTCAAAATATTGTTTGAAAATTTTGTATTTAATCTTGTTTATTCAAGTATACTTCTGCTTTGAACTTGGCTGTGTGAAGTGTGGCCAATTCAATTTGAACAGTATTAGCACAGACCTTTGGTTCCCATGCGGCAATTTATACACAGCTTAAGGGAAGACAGCGCAAAATATTTACATTTTATATTGCATTTTTTTCCTAATATCAACTTCAAGGAAGGGGCTAAACTAAAAACCTGTTTGGTTGTTTTTCTGTTTAATTACAACCTGTATATGATACATGTAAACCTTCTCATTTGCACAGTGAAGTGTCTTGCTGACCAAAATTTAGCACTCTCTTTGTCAAACATTTGACTTGTCTATAACTTTGTGTTTTCAATGAGTTAAAATCACACTTCACTTTACTAATAATGCAGCAATCTTATCCAGTTGCAATTAAAACCCTGAGATTTTCAGCGGGAAAACAATACACACATTTTAAGCATTTGCAGAAGTACAATTGGAATCTAAACATAATTCAAACTGGTTCACTTCAATTGAACTGAGTTTATGTAGAAGTTATCTTTCTGATGTTTACTTTCTTATATAATTTATTCTGAGCTTTGCAGAAAAACCCTCTGCTAAACAGTAACAACTTTCAATAAGTAGGTGCAGCTTACCAGCTAAAAATACCATGCTAGGTATGTCCTTGCTTGGTATCCTGCCAATGGGCTCAGCTGAAACATGTCTCCAATATTTTATGCCAAAAGATCAAATTAGAAAGAAGTCTGAGAGAAATCTGTTGGACAGGTGTTTTTTTAAATCACAACTCTCTGTAACGACATGGGTGGGGCTCCCTGGCTGGGGCTTAATGGGTGGGGCGCTATGGGCAGGTTACCAGGGGTGGGGGTTTTATGCGTAGGACTCTTTAGGGGGGGTTCCATTGGTGGGCTCCATGGGTAGGGCTCCATGGGGCTCCATGGGTAGGGCTCCATGGGCGGAGACTCCACTGCTCCATAGTAGGGATGACATGATTAATGGAAGAATATTGAGAAGGGATCTTGGTTATCCAGATAAGCTTTGTGTCGTAGGACGTCTTTCTTACTGATAATCCCAAGTAATCTCCTGCAAAAATAACAACAGATGACAATAGAGTTAATGCAACATATTGAGCCCTTGCACTGAGGTCACACATGGCTAACTGTCAGGAGTTAAAGTGATCTTGTAAAACAACCACACTTTGCATAAAGTATTCACTACACATTAACACTCAAGGAATCTGACACCCAAAATGGGGCAACCAAGATATATTGTAGTCAAGGTGCTATAGGTGAATTGGACCACAATTAAGCTAACCACCAATAGAATTGATTTATTTAAAGAGTACATTGCAATTGAAGAAACATATTCCAGTAAAGTGTGTCACTATTGTACTTACCCATTATGTGTAACGAGGCATGTTCTTATACCCAGTTTAACAAACATGTCCACAACGATACTCATAGGCGTCTGGTCTGTTATAGTTACCGGACTCTGTGGAGGACAATGTCAATTATGAGTTATCAATAATATACTTAAATATTGCACACATAGAGTCTTGTCACTTTATTAAAGAATTAATGTCACAAACCATCCTTTCATTGGCTTTTTACTAACTGACCACAGCTTCATTCAAATGGCTTTTAAATGATAGTTAAAGGAACACGTTGCTTTGGATCGGTCGAGTTGGTCTATAAAAAGCGTTTGTAACCGTTTGTTATGAAATGTATATGGTTAGAAAGATGTTTTAATAGTAGAATACAGTGATCTACACAAATATGCCTCGAAATTGCAAGGTTTTCCTTTTATCTCGCTGACTAACACGGCCATTTATGGGAGTCAAATTTTTGACTCCCATAAATGGCCGACCGTGTTAGTTCGCATAATAAAAGGAAAACCACGCAATTTCGAGGCAAATTTGTGTGGATCATTATATTCTACTTTTAAATTATCTATCTAACCATTTGCATTTAATAACAAACGGTTTCAAACGCTTTTCAACGACCAACTTGTCCGATCCAAGGCAACACGTTCCTTTAAACAATGTTGAGGCAAACAGTACACAGTCAACCCTCCCACTGTCTGACCATTCAACATCATCCACTATTGGTTTTGAATGATAGATAAACCATACTGACCTGCAATACAAAGATAGTTACGTATCAATGCACAAGTTTCATGATTTAAGAAGCACAAAGAATAAGATGTTACAGAACATAGAGAAGACATGGAACTACTTACTGCATCTAAGATGTTGACTAGGCTGAGGTGTGGTGGTATTCCTGGTACAGGAAATTTAGGTACTTGGGAAGTGAAGTAAACTTTAGACTGACTCACTGCTTCACTCTTATTCTTCCTGGCTTGTTCTAGATAGATAATAAACACAAATTCTTATTTAGCGCATTTCACAATAACCGTATCAATGCGTCATCGGGCCAATAACATCCCTTTAATCTTTCTCAGCTCCCTGGGGAGTATACAGCCCTGAGCTGCCGTGGCGCTCCAAAGGTTTTTTGATACACAATATCAACCTCTACCCTCGCAGGTACCCATTTATACCCCTGGGTGAAGAGAAGCAGTTATAGTAAAGTATCTTGCTCAAGGACACAAGTGTCAAGACCGGGATTCGAACCAACACTCTTGACTTAATCACCAGAACTTGAATTCGATGCTCTTTAGCACTCGACAAACCTTTTTGATTGCTCTAGAAGAGATCATGTGGCCATGTTTAAACTTGTGATATAAACCTTAAACATATGCATGCCCCACAACCTTTTGAGTCATGCTAATTTTACATGTACCGCAATCAATACATACCAATAATCAATGTACAATTCATTAGATTGCCTGCGTCCGCACAGCTAATTAGTTTCACAAGCATTTTGAGCCTTTATGAAATGGAGCCTGACAACATGACAGGAATAACTAATTTACAGAAAATGTACATTTAATTACAAAAAGGGCATTTATGAATGGGAATAAAAGAGTAGTGACTCAGTCTATAACATTTGTTTAAAACCTCACACGGCCTACCTGTTTAAAGTCACCTGGAAGTGGTATTTTTTCAAAATAAAGTTTTTGTCACTAATATATGTGTTTTGATGAGTGGAATGTGAATAAACAATTGTTTTATTGTTCATAAGCATATACTCTTATGTTTGAAAGAAAAAAAAATCTATTTCCAGGTGACTTTAAGGACCCTCAGGACTTTGTCCTACTATGTTATTCATTTATTCATAACAACAAAGAGTGTTTTAACATTCCGATTGGTTGAAGAGAGTCTCAATGAGAGGAGACAGGTAGATGGTTACTTACTCAATGCATGTATTAGCTCTCTTCTATAAACCACTCCTACAAGACGTTGTGAATCCTTAGATATAATCACCGGGTATGTATTGAAGAGAGTCTCAGTGAGAGGAGACAGGTAGATGGTTACTTACTCAATGCATGTATTAGCTCTCTTCTATAAACCACTCCCACAAGACGTTGTAAATCCTTAGATATAATCACCGGGTATGTATTGAAGAGAGTCTCAGTGAGAGGAGACAGGTAGATGGTTACTTACTCAATGCATGTATTAGCTCTCTTCTATAAACCACTCCCACAAGACGTTGTGAATCCTTAGATATAATCACTGGGTATGTATTGAAGAGAGTCTCAGTGAGAGGAGACAGGTAGATGGTTACTTACTCAATGCATGTATTAGCTCTCTTCTATAAACCACTCCCACAAGACGTTGTGAATCCTTAGATATAATCACTGGGTATGTATTGAAGAGAGTCTCAGTGAGAGGAGACAGGTAGATGGTTACTTACTCAATGCATGTATTAGCTCTCTTCTATAAACCACTCCTACAAGACGTTGTGAATCCTTAGATATAATCACTGGGTATGTATTGAAGAGAGTCTCAGTGAGAGGAGACAGGTAGATGGTTACTTACTCAATGCATGTATTAGCTCTCTTCTATAAACCACTCCCACAAGACGTTGTGAATCCTTAGATATAATCACTGGGTATGTATTGAAGAGAGTCTCAGTGAGAGGAGACAGGTAGATGGTTACTTACTCAATGCATGTATTAGCTCTCTTCTATAAACCACTCCCACAAGACGTTGTGAATCCTTAGATATAATCACCGGGTATGTATTGAAGAGAGTCTCAGTGAGAGGAGACAGGTAGATGGTTACTTACTCAATGCATGTATTAGCTCTCTTCTATAAACCACTCCCACAAGACGTTGTGAATCCTTAGATATAATCACCGGGTATGTATTGAAGAGAGTCTCAGTGAGAGGAGACAGGTAGATGGTTACTTACTCAATGCATGTATTAGCTCTCTTCTATAAACCACTCCCACAAGACGTTGTGAATCCTTGGATATAATAACCGGGTATGTATTGAAGAGAGTCTCAGTGAGAGGAGACAGGTAGATGGTTACTTACTCAATGCATGTATTAGCTCTCTTCTATAAACCACTCCTACAAGACGTTGTGAATCCTTAGATATAATCACTGGGTATGTATTGAAGAGAGTCTCAATGAGAGGAGACAGGTAGATGGTTACTTACTCAATGCATGTATTAGCTCTCTTCTATAAACCACTCCCACAAGACGTTGTAAATCCTTAGATATAATCACTGGGTATGTATTGAAGAGAGTCTCAATGAGAGGAGACAGGTAGATGGTTACTTACTCAATGCATGTATTAGCTCTCTTCTATAAACCACTCCTACAAGACGTTGTGAATCCTTAGATATAATCACTGGGTATGTATTGAAGAGAGTCTCAGTGACAGGAGACAGGTAGATGGTTACTTACTCAATGCATGTATTAGCTCTCTTCTATAAACCACTCCTACAAGACGTTGTGAATCCTTAGATATAATCACTGGGTATGTATTGAAGAGAGTCTCAGTGAGAGGAGACAGGTAGATGGTTACTTACTCAATGCATGTATTAGCTCTCTTCTATAAACCACTCCCACAAGACGTTGTGAATCCTTAGATATAATCACTGGGTATGTATTGAAGAGAGTCTCAATGAGAGGAGACAGGTAGATGGTTACTTACTCAATGCATGTATTAGCTCTCTTCTATAAACCACTCCTACAAGACGTTGTGAATCCTTAGATATAATCACCGGGTATGTATTGAAGAGAGTCTCAGTGACAGGAGACAGGTAGATGGTTACTTACTCAATGCATGTATTAGCTCTCTTCTATAAACCACTCCCACAAGACGTTGTGAATCCTTAGATATAATCACTGGGTATGTATTGAAGAGAGTCTCAGTGAGAGGAGACAGGTAGATGGTTACTTACTCAATGCATGTATTAGCTCTCTTCTATAAACCACTCCTACAAGACGTTGTGAATCCTTAGATATAATCACTGGGTATGTATTGAAGAGAGTCTCAGTGAGAGGAGACAGGTAGATGGTTACTTACTCAATGCATGTATTAGCTCTCTTCTATAAACCACTCCCACAAGACGTTGTAAATCCTTAGATATAATCACCGGGTATGTATTGAAGAGAGTCTCAGTGAGAGGAGACAGGTAGATGGTTACTTACTCAATGCATGTATTAGCTCTCTTCTATAAACCACTCCTACAAGACGTTGTGAATCCTTAGATATAATCACTGGGTATGTATTGAAGAGAGTCTCAATGAGAGGAGACAGGTAGATGGTTACTTACTCAATGCATGTATTAGCTCTTATCTATAAACCACTCCTACAAGACGTTGTGAATCCTTAGATATAATCACTGGGTATGTATTGAAGAGAGTCTCAATGAGAGGAGACAGGTAGATGGTTACTTACTCAATGCATGTATTAGCTCTCTTCTATAAACCACTCCCACAAGACGTTGTGAATCCTTAGATATAATCACTGGGTATGTATTGAAGAGAGTCTCAGTGAGAGGAGACAGGTAGATGGTTACTTACTCAATGCATGTATTAGCTCTCTTCTATAAACCACTCCCACAAGACGTTGTAAATCCTTAGATATAATCACTGGGTATGTATTGAAGAGAGTCTCAATGAGAGGAGACAGGTAGATGGTTACTTACTCAATGCATGTATTAGCTCTCTTCTATAAACCACTCCTACAAGACGTTGTGAATCCTTAGATATAATCACTGGGTATGTATTGAAGAGAGTCTCAGTGAGAGGAGACAGGTAGATGGTTACTTACTCAATGCATGTATTAGCTCTCTTCTATAAACCACTCCCACAAGACGTTGTAAATCCTTAGATATAATCACTGGGTATGTATTGAAGAGAGTCTCAATGAGAGGAGACAGGTAGATGGTTACTTACTCAATGCATGTATTAGCTCTCTTCTATAAACCACTCCTACAAGACGTTGTGAATCCTTAGATATAATCACTGGGTATGTATTGAAGAGAGTCTCAGTGACAGGAGACAGGTAGATGGTTACTTACTCAATGCATGTATTAGCTCTCTTCTATAAACCACTCCAACAAGACGTTGTGAATCCTTAGATATAATCACCGGGTATGTATTGAAGAGAGTCTCAGTGACAGGAGACAGGTAGATGGTTACTTACTCAATGCATGTATTAGCTCTCTTCTATAAACCACTCCCACAAGACGTTGTGAATCCTTAGATATAATCACTGGGTATGTATTGAAGAGAGTCTCAGTGAGAGGAGACAGGTAGATGGTTACTTACTCAATGCATGTATTAGCTCTCTTCTATAAACCACTCCTACAAGACGTTGTGAATCCTTAGATATAATCACTGGGTATGTATTGAAGAGAGTCTCAATGAGAGGAGACAGGTAGATGGTTACTTACTCAATGCATGTATTAGCTCTCTTCTATAAACCACTCCTACAAGACGTTGTGAATCCTTAGATATAATCACCGGGTATGTATTGAAGAGAGTCTCAGTGACAGGAGACAGGTAGATGGTTACTTACTCAATGCATGTATTAGCTCTCTTCTATAAACCACTCCTACAAGACGTTGTGAATCCTTAGATATAATCACTGGGTATGTATTGAAGAGAGTCTCAATGAGAGGAGACAGGTAGATGGTTACTTACTCAATGCATGTATTAGCTCTCTTCTATAAACCACTCCTACAAGACGTTGTGAATCCTTAGATATAATCACTGGGTATGTATTGAAGAGAGTCTCAATGAGAGGAGACAGGTAGATGGTTACTTACTCAATGCATGTATTAGCTCTCTTCTATAAACCACTCCCACAAGACGTTGTGAATCCTTAGATATAATCACTGGGTATGTATTGAAGAGAGTCTCAGTGACAGGAGACAGGTAGATGGTTACTTACTCAATGCATGTATTAGCTCTCTTCTATAAACCACTCCTACAAGACGTTGTGAATCCTTAGATATAATCACTGGGTATGTATTGAAGAGAGTCTCAGTGAGAGGAGACAGGTAGATGGTTACTTACTCAATGCATGTATTAGCTCTCTTCTATAAACCACTCCCACAAGACGTTGTGAATCCTTAGATATAATAACCGGGTATGTATTGAAGAGAGTCTCAGTGGTCAGGTTTTCTGAAATAGAAAACATGTTTAGAAGAAATTGAAAATCTTTATGGTTAAGGAGGTAATGAATGGTAGTTGTAGCACACAGATTGAAAAATTACAACAGTACATAAACTACTTCAGCAACTTCAAAACAAATTTCTTCAGTAGCGTGGTTCACAAAAGAAACCATCGAACATTCTCAGAACCAACACCACTAAAAAGAGATTTTCACATGGTGGTACGACAAACCTCACCTAATCTAAGACATACTTTTTAAAATTTCTAACAACTTGTTAGAGACAAATGATTTGAAATGTCTTACCCAATTCTTCCACTGTCATTGAGTCCATTGTGATAGTGAAAAGTGGTGGGTCATTACGCCTGTATCAGACAAAATATCAAGTATTTTACAATGTACATAAGTCATCCTACACACTGTTCATGAGCAGTACAAACAGCCTACTGAAGTCTATGGCATAGGCATGCTAAGGTATTCATTTCATCTATTCTGGTTGAGAAGCCAAAAGACTCTCAGTAAACATGGTAAAGCAGATTTAACCACAGTACTAGCCAAGAACCCAATGGAGAGAAAACAAGGAAGACAGTTTATTTTTTAGATGTGGGAGGAAAAACCCCAGAGATCCTTTTTTTCCAGGGAAAACCCATGCCGTCAGGCAGGGACTGAACACCCAATCCACGTAGTGCCCCATGTGACTGTCTGCTTACCTTATAAATATATTGTATCTCAATTGTGCCTTAAAGAAAGTCCAAACGGTAAGGCTCTTTGTAAAAATATGATACCATGAATATCTTAATTTTATTTTTAAAAATGTCTTATTATTTTCATAACTAAGAAAACCAACTCTTACCTTGGGCTCATTACATCCGATGCTAACGTTGTGTGCATAAATTCACGCTTGCTGTCTAAGAACGGGTAACCATTCAAATGTATGTGACCATCATAGCTGAGTACATGTAGCAGTTAAAGATTTTTAAAACAACTGATTTGCAGTATACCAATATAATAGAAATATCTTATGTTGGTGCAATTTATTTCTCTCAAAACATTTACCAACTTCTCAAGAAAAACTTAAAAGCCAGAAACATATTGAGCTAATTTATATTTGGGTTTTTTACCAAATTTTTTTGGGGAAAGAGTGAATTTATTTCCTTCTAGTTTTGAATGAAGAGGTTTTTTTCCACAAAACTCGGGAAAGTACTGAGTATACAGTGCTAAATACACATTGGTCGAAGGGTAAAAGCAAACTATATTTTCTTTATACTCGATGCAAAACTAACATGTATCGTTGCAGTACCCGCTGCCAGCACATAGGATTCAAACTGCATCTAGCCATCGGGCTCTATGGTCACTGGTCTAGCGGTAAGACGCCACTGGTCTAGTGGTAAGACGTCACTGGTCTAGTGGTAAGACGTCACTGGTCTAGTGGTAAGACGCCACTGGTCTAGTGGTAAGACGTCACTGGTCTAGTGGTAAGACGTCACTGGTCTAGTGGTAAGACGTCACTGGTCTAGCAATGCAAAGGTTGTGTGTTCAAATCCAACTTAAGTGATTTGTGTGGAGATTTGTTTTTCGCAGAACTCGGGCAAGTTAACAGTGTTTAATACACATGGATGTACGTAAAAACAAATTGAATTGTTTCATACAGTAACTTTATTTTGACTGACAATTTTGTGCAAACTAAATGCTCAATAAATGATATGCCTGTCAGACTCAAAAAGTTCCAAAGGATACATTCCATCCTTGCCAAATGCATCAGCAACCCATTTACTGACCATACAGGCAATCATTAATGGTACAATGTACGTCAGACCTCCAGTTAGCTCAAACATGATCACAACAAGGGAAACTAGAAAGAAGAAAATAAAAATATAATTTGTGTTACATTTAGCTTACAAGGAATAGATCACTGGTAATGACATTTTGGTGCATTGTGTTACACTTAGTGTTAAAAAAGGCATACTATTTACTTGCAATGATATTTGGTGCAGATGCATTTTGCAGCACACACTGAAAAATACATGAAAAAATAGAATTAGCGGTTGCAAAGTGCTTACCAAACAACCAAAAAGACCTATGGACGGTATAAGTGCAAAAGAAAACAGTTAATGACATGAGGTTTTGACCTTAGCAGAGTCTTTCTAGCCAAGTCTTTTAGCCTTTGAGAAAGACTCTGCTAGGGTCGAAACGACAGGCCGTTTACTATTTTTTTGCAGTGACAAACATATGTGGATATAACTTACTAGTCATACGTGTGACTCCACCTAGTGTAGCAGCCGCTCCTACCATAGCATACAGCCCTGGTGTGATACATTTACCATCATAAAAACAACCTGTAAATATCCATAGGTCTGGATGGTACCTGAAACGTGTTAGAAAACACAACGGAAGCATTAATTAATGAATCCCTTTTATTATTACTATTTTTATTATTGTTATAATGGATACAAACATCTCCAATAATATTACCACGTCCAACTACCACTTCTTCACTTGTTATGACCAAACCTATTCAATCTAGTCAATACTTTGTTAATATTAAGTGAAATCTGTACATTTGTTTGTCTATGGAATCTCCTGATACTTGTGGATTTCTCCTGTGGATTTACTTACACAGCTAGCTGCTCCATTGCTATACCCAGCATACGTCCTCCTATTGCACCCACTGCCATGGTAGGAATAAACAAACCTGCTGGAACCTAGGGTTTACAGAGAGGTCAAAGGTGAATTGAAAAGCACAGTCCATTCTTATTAAGTTTTGAAAACCCTCCAATGGAGGCAAAGCATGCTACATATTTGAAAGCATGTTTCTGTTTCTGAATACAGGTGTAAGTTTTTATTTGTATTTATATTTTGCTTGTAAAGCGTCATGAGCGTCACGCCTGATGGACCTGAGCGCTCTATAAGAGGCCACTATTATTATTATTATTATTGTTAAGCCGGTTTGCATTGGACTTAAAATGGTTAACTTACCAATGCAAATTGTCAACTTACCAGTATTAAGTCCAAGTGCTAATGGCATTGTTAACTTAACAGGCCGATTCGAGCCGCCGTAACTTAACAATGTTAACTTAACAGGGACAAGAAGTAAAATGCGAACGCACCAGTCCGGTAACTTAACAATACTGTCACGTGACTTCTATCTAAAAGGTCCGCTGATGTTCAAACCACCGCGTGCATTACCCGCTGCTCCAGAAAATGCAGGTTAGAAGTATAGTTACATTTCCATTGCGTAAGCAGCACACGGAGCCTAATGATGAGCCGGAGACCAAGCCAAGGTTTAAGAAAGGCCCTTGATAAGTTACCTGACACAAATTTATCCAACTGCAAACAGCTGTTAACTTACCGGCCCGGTAAGTTACCAGAGCCAAAAGTCCAATGCGAATGCGGCTTCAGTGTGTACAAAATTAATATTCTGTTGAAGCATGAACGTCACATTTTAGATTTGCAAGTTTGGATGCATATATGATCCAACCTTTTTTAGCCTACATATTTACCTTCATTCCAAAAGTGAAGATAGTGAGAATTCCTTGTAGGACCATAGCTAATGGTAATTGCCATAATGCATCTATCACTCCATTCTGAGCTAATGCCGATGGGTACCAACGCTGATCTACTCTAGAATACGTCCGATTGTAGTCACTGAATCAAGTCAGAACAAAAGGGCTTTCAAAATGCTTGAATAGTCATGATTGGAGGGTTATTGAATAGTCATGGTTGGAGGGTTATTGAATAGTCATGGTTGGAGGGTTATTGTGAATAAAGGAATGTAGTTTATTAAATTTATGTCAGAATATGGATGTTGTTTATGATGACCAGTGTGTGAGATTCTGAAAAGGAAACATATATTCAAGTGGTTGATGCAACTTATCTTGAAAAGAGATTAAATTCACTTACGAAATTAATTGTGTGATTGTTTTAGCAGGGCTAACAAAGTACTGAGTAGTTACTTTATTTCATTTATACTTGATTTGTATAACTTTAACATGTTTGTGTTTATTCATTTAGTTAAATTACTAGCAGTGATTTAATACATTGGTGAAGAACAACCAAACATTAAGCCTTTTACTGTCCGACCATTCAAAATTAAACCATTGTGGTTTTGACAAACTATGACAAACTATGACAGCCTCTAATATTATGTGGTGATGAATGAATCTACACAGTTCACACATGCACATGGTTAGTTGTTTCCACCATTGTACCATCATACACAACCAGTGCAGTTTAATGGTTTTAAAGGGTTGGTCAACACACTGAAAAATGGTAGCAACAGTAGGAGGGTTAAGTGTCTTACCAGAAACCGATAGCATCTTGTGGTCCACACTCTTTAAAGAGAGCAGCAATCAGCTGGCTTGTATTCAATCTGGAATAAGGGTTGGGGTAACTCAGAAGAGCTGTTGCCAAGGTAACCAGTAACACCTAAGGAATCAAACAGAACAAGTGCTCAAATTTCTTTCCAATTATTTTGGTTTCCAAATATTTTATACAGTAGCTTTGCTCAACCACCAAGTAAAACTTAGTTGACCAGGATTTCTGTTCTGGGTAATGAGAGGCAATTATATTAAAGTGTCTTTCTCAAAAACACAAGTGTCAAAACCGGAATTCTAGGGTAACTTTTAGCCACCACAACTTGAGTACAATGCCCCAGATAACTTGACCATAACACGCTGATAATTGGTGACAAATTATAACACAAAGACTGTGTTCTTCTTTTATTTTAACAATAACCAAGTTATAAAATCTTACCTCTGTTATTGGATAATATCCTAGCCTGGACGTCATGCGTAGTTTACTCCATTTTAAGTTCAGCTTGTTGAATACCACTCCATAAAGTCCCTGTTAAAGTACAACTCTCTTTAATAAAGTTTACATTGAACTCTAACCTTTAACCTTTGGGAAGGTCATATTTGGTGTAAGTCAATGCACCATTATGGTTGTGCATTGGTTGTATGTCGGTGGTTTCTCCCCATGTCTTTCAACTCTGAGCAACCTGGTTGGATTTCCGGACAAAAGCCTTACATGTGGATTGGGTTTTCAGTCCCTACCTTACTTTATGGGTTCCCCTTTAGGAGTTTTCCTCCAACATTTTGAACTGAATTTCTGTTATTGTCTTCTCTACAAAATGTTGGTGTGATGTTTCCATTAGAATGCTTTGCGGACTAACAGATTCAGATTCAGATGTGCACTGGCTGTTTGTGCATTCGATGTACCGTGTACATATGAATTGCAATGGTTCTACATTGAGTGTTTGTATGGACATTGGTTGTGCTAGCATTGTTTTTGCTGCATGTACTTCCATCTCTATGACTCGCATAATTTCTTCTGTAATTCAAATTTTACCATGCCAAACTAATTCCTTCAAAGAGCATGACTTTTCTCATAAAAACCTGGTTGAGTGCAACGTATAGTCATCTCACAAACCAAAACCATATCAGTACTTTAACATGCAACCTCAAATCCCACACACAAATCACAAGAGATAATTTCCATGGTGCAAAACCAACATCAGTTAACATTGTTCAGCTATATACATGTAGTTAACCAAATTCAACCACAAGAACAAATCTACGAGAACAGACTCACCCCAAATATTCCAAGTAGAATGAATGGAATGATTTCAAAGAAGAACCAGGGTGTGTTATACTCCACATAGAACCTGACAGCGTGGTCGTTACCAAATGGATTGATTGATTGTAAGACAAAGGCAGCCACCATTGCACAGAAGAAAGATCTCCACAGAGTCTTCAAGGGAAAGTAGTAACTAATCTAAAATAAAAAAGACAAATCAAAGAAATATTGAAAATTAACATCAGTATCATTCATGACGTTGTGATTTGTTTTCAATTCAACATTTACTTCCATATCATACAAAATAAATATTAACATTAAACCAGCTAATGATACTAAACAATAGTAGTAGCACAAGGACAGAGTAAGTGAAATGGTGGCAATCCCCGGTAAGCATTTGCTTGATTTGGGGGTGCCAAACAGAACAAGACAGACGATGGACACAAAGGACGAAAACATTAACAGACAAACGGACGGACAGACAGACAGGAGGGCAAACAAAAAACACTAACAGAAATCACTGCAATAATTAACATGAATAGATAAATTACTACGATAAGTTTTCTAGAGTGAAACGTGCACAAAAACAAGAAAATCAGCTCAGGAATTGGACCATGGTGTGATTACACAAAAATACAAAAAACCTTTCCATATTTGGTAGTTACCTTTGGGTCAAGAGTGAAACCAACTGAACTTCCAACGTGTTTAAACTCAGAGGATTTATAGATTTTACAGACTGAACAGAAAGTAAAGGTTTGGAGACAAATTGGGTCTACCAAGAAATTGACAGCAAAGGACGGTGTATGAAAAACACTACAGGCCAGCTATGATATTAATGAGTAATGATAAACTGCACATTTCTCTAGTGTCTGCTCTGGGGTGGATTTCACAAAAAGTTAAGACTAATCTTATCTCGAGATAGGACGAGTTACTCGTCCTAACTTTGGACCAGCCACATGTGTTTAATATCTCTCAAGTTAGAACTAGTCCTAACCCTTTGTGAGATCGAACCCTGCTATGACTACATACCTCTTCCAGACTGAATAACACCCCTCCGATTGGAGCTCCAAACGCTACCGAAACACCAGCTGCAGATGCTGCAGATAACATCTAATAATACAATCAAATCAAATCAAATTAAATCAAATCAATCATGTTAATCAAACAGGTACTTTCACTGGTATGTGCTCATGACCGTCTCAACACTTTTGCCTAAAGCAAGGCACTTAATCACAATTGCTTCTCTCTAGGCAAGAGTACAAATGGGAATCGACGAGAGCTGGGGATAAATACTCTCATTTTAATAACCAGAGCCCAACAGTTTTGGTGTTAAAGGCAGTGGACACTATTGGTAATTACTCAAAATAATTTTTAGCTTAAAAACTTACTTGGTAACAAATAATGGGGTGAGGTTGATAGTATAAAACAGTGTGAGAAACGGCTTCACAAGAGTGAGAACCTTACTGTACTCAGTACAATTAATAATTGCAAGGGTCGTGGGTTCTAATCCCACAAGTAATATGCCTCTGAAATTTTTTTCACAGAACTCAGGAAAGTACCAAGTATACAGTGCTAACACACATCCGTGTATGGGTAAAAATCAAAATTAATATTCTTTATCCCGATGCAAATTTAACATCTACTATCCTTGAGGTTACACCTAGTGTGTCAGAATTCAATCGGAATGTGGTAAGTACACAACACAAGAAAAGTAGCCACATTTTTCACCAGGCAGACAACAAGCCAGAGGTATCAGATTCTTGTGCTTACCTCTCTCTTTTTGGCCTCATTCTTGGCATATTTAGGAATCATATGAGCCATCAGGTTACCACAGCAACAGGCTAAGTGGACTAGTGGGCCCTCCTTCCCTAGACTAAGCCCCGCCCCAACCACTAGGACCATAGTGATACTTTTGATGAGTAGAGTCCACTTGCCGAGGAAGCCCCTCATGATGAAACCACTAAGAATGGTTTTAATCTGACGGGAAAACAATTAATAGGTGGTAAACAGCTTTATAATAATGGCCCCTTATCATGCTTATAGTGGAGCGCAACATTTTGAGGTTTAGAAATAACACAATTTGACAAGTGGTAAACAGCTTAATGATAATGGCCCCTTACAACCTGTGTAACAATAACTTACCTCTGGAATACCCGAGCCACATGCATACGGTGCAAACACCAACACCAATAACACTGCAAAGGCAGCCATAAGTAGTGACGTGACAACGAAGACAGAGTAAGAAAGAACATAAGCGCCTGCATCCTGATTCTCAAAGCCTAAGAATTCATACCACTGGTACCATGTTGGGCAGGTGATGTCATTGAGGTTACCAAACTGTGTGGTGTTCTGCGCCCAGCAACACTGCTCCCAGTTCAACCAGAATGCGTCACGGCAAAGACCAAACTTAAGATCACTCAGCCAGGTTGCACCGATGTCAATGATGCCGGCAAATATTCCTACAGTGGAAATTTAAATCAGGAATTCTAATTATCATCTGTAGTGTGGTATTCAAGTCAGTACTTCTCACACATGCAATAAATATTCATTCTAATTTGCAATTAAGGCTGGGTGACTTGTGCGACTTGTGTCAAAGTCATGACTTTTGATTTAGTCAAGTTGCGACTATCATTTTTAAACTCCTTGTTTAATCGAGCAGCCACAACTACTACAAAGTCACAACTTCCTGCTTGGTGAACCAATTGTGTCTCTCAAGACTATTTACAACAACATAATTTACTCCTGAAACACAATCAGACGTCGGTGACACAATCCTTCAATCTGTTCAGCGTGAATTTTACTACATTGCACCTGCGGCAAATAATATGTATCAATGTTTTGGGGAATTTAAATTTAGTCGCCACTATTGTCAAAGTCGCAACTATTTGAGGTGCGACTAGTCGAGTAGTAAAATTTGCTACTCGCCAGGCCTATAAATAAGGTGCAGGGTCTATTAACCTACCAGTAATAACTCCCACAAACAGTACAACAAGCCACGCTGACCCAGCATAGAATGCTGCTCTGATTCTACCACCAAATGATTCGCCCTGCCTACGATTGACAACTTTGAACTCTTTACGATATCTCTGCATATCCCTGGCCCAGTCGATGGTATGAAAATCATCATACTGACCCGCTGTTCCAAGACCGTCAAAGGAATCTGTCAACAAAGTTAAAAAAAAATTATATCAAACAAGGGAGTCATTTTCGGTAATTACACCCCAAATTAGACCCTGATTATTCTTGATAGTCCCGACTCCTCCAAAATATGTGTTTTTGGGTTGAACACCTTCTTTAAGTATTAAACTATATAATATCTAACTATTATGTATGTGCGTAAAGGCTATCTCAATGTTCATCTTAACATCGTCAGGAGCATAGATCTGGATGGTAATCTAGGATGTGTTCAAGCAGTCTTTGGTTGTCAGCTGTCTATTGTTGGTTCCTTTCTTGCCAGAAAAGCTTTGCAGGAGCATAGATCTGGATGGTAATCTAGGATGTGTTCAAGCAGTCTTTGGTTGTCAGCTGTCTATTGTTGGTTCCTTTCTTGCCAGAAAAGCTTTGCAGGAGCATAGATCTGGATGGTAATCTAGGATGTGTTCAAGCAGTCTTTGGTTGTCAGCTGTCTATTGTTGGTTCCTTTCTTGCCAGAAAAGCTTTGCAGGAGCATAGATCTGGATGGTAATCTAGGATGTGTTCAAGCAGTCTTTGGTTGTCAGCTGTCTATTGTTGGTTTCTTTCTTGCCAGAAAAGCTTTGCAGGAGCATAGATCTGGATGGTAATCTAGGATGTGTTCAAGCAGTCTTTGGTTGTCAGCTGTCTATTGTTGGTTCCTTTCTTGCCAGAAAAGCTTTGCAGGAGCATAGATCTGGATGGTAATCTAGGATGTGTTCAAGCAGTCTTTGGTTGTCAGCTGTCATTTGTTGGTTTCTTTCTTGCCAGAAAAGCTTTGCAGTTTTTTCCACAGTATAACCCTTGATAGCAAGAAGGGCATATAGGAATGGAAATAAAAGAGTGTCTTCAATATCATTTTAAAACCTTGCAGGGTCTTGGCCGTCAGACACAGCACCTTGCGTTGGGCTCAATCCTTTATCTCCCAGCCATGACCCTACTGATCTGAATAGACCGATCCATTAGGCTCCGCCCACGGCGCACGTGTGAGCGAGAACATGAGCCTCTCCAATGCCATTCTGCACAACTCTGCCGCAGCGCCAAGCATATGCACACGCTTGTCAGACTTTATTTGTCTGACTTTTGGTTGCGCATTGGGTTGTGATAGGTCAATACGCAATGGGGCGGAGCTTAATGGATCGGTCTATTGCCTTCCATACTTACCAGAGTCTGCTGCACTCCCTCTGCCTCCTCTACCAGCAGGTGTGATGGGATCGTCCAAGAAAGATCCATCAGAATCTGTGGTAATGTCTAGAATATCATCATCATCAGTCATAGAGGACCGACCACCATACCGGTGGCTAGAGTTAGGCTTGTCAATCAATCTCTCTCGTTCCATTGTACGATTGTGTAACTCAAGCCAACTGACAATAGAAAAAAATATTTGATTCAATTTGTTTCATAATAAACTGCTCACAAAAAGTAAGGAAACTTTTTTCAATCCAGTATATTTGTTATTATTTAATACTCTCTTTGTAAATGGTATATATCAATGCAAAGCTGAACTGTTCCTCTTTAAAATGATACCACATTTGCAATGATTACATGTTACTGGACTTGGCTACACGACTAACAATGAGGCAAAGTCACAAATCAAATGTGCCAAAATTATCGTTGTCTGTGAATGGTCAATAGGTAATGATCAATAATCAAACTGATCAACCTTTTAGAACCATTATTGGTTTACACAAAGATTTGCACCAGTGAGCTGATCGGACACAATTTACCCTCATCTCTTGAAAAACACCTTGTTTGATGGGTATTTGCAAGAAGATATTCTACAGCCGAATGCAGTCCCATACTTACAGACTCTTGGACCAAACGCCATCTTTCAAGATGACAACGCTCGCCCCCATCGAGCCCTACTGGTGACTGACTACCTGAAAAATGTTGGGGTGCACCGGATTGATTGGCCCGCTAACAGACCCGACCTGAATCCCATGGAACATCTGTGAGACCAGCTGTTCGCGCCAGAACCACCAACACATCAACTGTGGCTGACCTAACCAGGTTCCTTAATGAGGAGTGGACTGCCATCCCTCATCATCAGCGCATCACAAGACTTGTGTGCAGCATGAGAAGAAGGTGCCAGGCTGTCATCAACGCCCTCGGATCATCCACTCGTTACTGAACTTTTTGTTATCAATAAAGTGTATTAAGATCAGTAAGTTGTCTTGCTCTATACCAAACTACTTGTCTCAATAAAGTGGATTAAGATCAGTAAGTTGTCTTGCTTGTTCGAATTACAGTGTCAATTTGATTGTTCACACAGTAACACAAAATTGCTAATTTTGGCACATTTGATTTGTTTGTCTCATTCTCATTAACGTGGTCAAGTCCAGCAACATGTAATCATTGCAAATGTGGTATCATTTTAAAGAGGAACAGTTCAGCTTTGCAATGATATACCATATACAAAGATAGACAATATACTGGATTGAAAAAGTTTCCTTACTTTTTGTGAGCAGTTTAGTTCTGGATTAAGGGTGTTGTTTAATCATCAAGTTTTGTTTTAGTCCCTTACTCTTCATCAGGTCCTAGTAGGAGCATCAATGTGCAAGAAAGGAAGGTGTATGGGTTACACAATCGTCAATGTGAATAAAGCACTGCTTGTCTTTGAAGCAGTGCAGACCACTTGACTTTGGATGACATGTTTTTGTGCAAGATGTTTTTGTCAGACTTACAACAGACGTTAATGAATGCCTGAACATTCCAGCATGTACATGTAGCGTACACAGTCATGCACCCACTGTGATACACTTTGTGTTACCCGTACAAAGAGGAACGACAGATTCTGGGAAAACGTGCATTATAAAATCCCTTCCTCCGGCCTGGTTATTGTGTAAACCAAATCCAGAGCTGTTGTACATAATATGTGGGTCACGATTGAAAGGACAGGCTTCCACCATTGTATTTGGCTTCACAAGTCTGAGCAATCAGAGGTTCCAGACTATTTCCTAGTGGTTAAATATTCATTCACTTATTTGACTATTTGCATTATTTTCTATGCCATTTTAAACCTAAGTTTTGTATTCATGCATTACATCATATCACAGCTAAGTTCATGCACTACTAAGCCATTTCATAGCTACTTTCATGACTTAAGGTATGGACTACATGTACTTTGCCATTTCATGCATTGATGCATACAAGCATTAAACTCAACTTACACTGCTTGGTCATGATGGTCCTTATCATGGTCACCATCAGAGTGAGAATGAAGCATAGTGCAGCTCATAGCTACAACATGTAGGCAAGGCTCGATGGCTGCATGCAAACAGTTGTGGGGTTTTAAAGTGTAAACAAAAAGCTGTTCTGTTGTGATGAAGTTAATCCAAACCAAGAGAACCACTGTGCTAAATAACGGCAGAAATGTTAGTTTGCTAAAGAGTTATTTTTCAGATGAAGCAAAAGGAAAAAGAAACATACATTTCAAGACAATAAACTGTGCAATTTTGTTCAAATTGATTTAGGTAAAGCATGGAGGAAGAAAGTAAAATGGGTATACATAGAGGAATACAGAGATAGATAGCAAACCATAACCCGGGGTGGTTTAATGTAATGCACTGCACTAATGATTCTGATCCTTAACATGGTGGGCCATCACTTCAGTTCCTAAAACCAGTACTAAATCTGGATCTGGATCTAGAAAGTTACTATGTAACACTCCTGGTGGAGTCAGGCACGTAGGGCTAGCTGTTTGTATTTTTGAATTCAGACACTCCTTCCTCAGTTATACATACATGTACAACTGTAGGGGACCGTCTTTTTCTGTTTTCCAGCTATTTCGCATCCTTGAATTTTGTTTTTCCTTTTCAAGTTTGCCCTAACCAAGAAAATTAGTAAATACTCCAAATCTGATAAGCATTTCTTTGTTTGTATTCTTACAATCTTGAGCGAATGCTAGTCTGTCTATCAAAAGCTACCAAAGTGAATTTTAAGTAAATACTTTCAGGGAATCAGTGTTTAGCAAATGTTGTCCAGTAAAAGCATGCTTAGTTTGGAATCATAAAAATACAGATCTGCGATTAAATGAAAAAGAATTGCAGTAAGCAAAATGCTAGTTTGTTGATCTGTTGGTACAGGAATCATTTGATAGACCGTACAAGCTGCACAATGACTTAATTACAAAACAAAACAAAACAAAATAGCACTTGAGACAAAATCATAAAATATAGCCTTTCCGAAAATATGCAGAGAGAATCAACAGAGTTAGTAAAAAAAAACAAAAAACAAAAAAAACACTACTTCTGGCAAAATTTGAACTATGAATACCATGTTGCATGCTAGAACCTTTAAATATGTCTTGACTTGAATGAATTAAGTCACTTTAAAGTTAAAAAGCTAACCAGTGGGGCTGCAAATCCTGCATGTTCTGTTGACCTCATTGATATTGACCCCATAGCTAAGGTCAACAGGGGTCACTCCTACTGGTTGCTCTTTTATAGAGTCTACAGAGTGACATGGCCAAGTAGTTAAGAGGAATCATAAAAGTCAATTTCTAGTGGTTAAGTCACCGGACTGTGGGTTCGAGTCCTGGTCGTGACACTTCTGTCCTCGAATAAGATACTTCACCGAGGGTACCTGCGAGGGTATAGGTTGATATTGTGTATGAAAAAGCCTTTGGAGCGCCCCGGCAGCTTGGGGCTGTACAAATTTACTCCCCAGGGAGCTGAGAAAGGTTAAAGGAATGTTATTGGCCCAATGACCAAGGTACTAGTGTAAAGCGCATTGATACGATTGTTGTGAAATGCGCTATAAGAATTTGTTATTAGTGATTAATATTATTACAGGATAGAAACATCCTCTTGTGTTTTCTCACCAACATTCCAGAAAACAACTGAACACATCGTCCAATTATTATTGTTATTGTTATTAGAGATAAAGCGAGAGAGTGAGAGACAGAAATCTCACAGAAAAAACAATTCGGGTAAATAATGGAAAATAATTAGTGGGAGGTTGATTTCAAATAAGACAAAGAAAAAGTATGACACAATAATATCAAATGCATTTAAGAAAAACATTGAGAAGGAAGGGTTACGTGTAAACTAATGAAAACATTATCAAAACTTGAAAACTTAATAAGTGATTGAAGAGATTTTAATTACATGTATATTAGTAAAATTAGGCCATTCTTGAACAAGCAAAAACAACTAATTCAAACTTGCTTACACAATACTATTCCCAGCGTCTTGTGTAGAACTAGAAATCTTGTTCATCCGTCTGTGATGGTATAAAATATGTCACAACTCTGCAAAAAAGAACACTTTTTGTTAAACAAAAAAATCTGACAAGTGTTGTTGTTAAGGCCTGCTTTTTATTTACAAAAATGGGGGAGGGGTACTTCTAAGAAAAACAAGCCTTATATAGTTTCTAGAAGTAGGGGAGGGGGGGGGGGGGTTTGGAGACTAGTTGCGATGATCGTATCCTTCCATCCAATACGTCACGATCATCCCAACTATTTACTTCAAGAACTACGATAGTTGTGATTTATAACGTAACCCTCCTGCCTCCCGCTACGCCGACGGCAGGAGGGTTACGTTATAAATCGCAACTAGAACAACGAGGTTTGTTCTGCTATCGTCTTCCCGTGTCGTTTGTGGAGATGATAGCCGAACGAAACGAATAGCCAAACGAAACCTCATATCAACACTGAACAACAGACAAAATAGTTAAATACATATATTTTTTATAGTAAGTATGTAAAAAACCGAGTATCCAATCACTTTGTCAGGAATACTCTGAATAGCGAGGTCTACATTTCTTTTTAAATATTTATTTTAAATATGAACAACAACAAGTCCAACGAAAACCTCGCTCTATGGTCCAACTAACTTTTTTCCTAACACTTTACTGCTGGGATGAGGGTTCATAAAAATTACTAAAAAATAAATAAATACATTATAAATATTTAATAACAATAATAAAGTTGAAGTGTAATTGTAAACTAACTTGAATGTCCTGTATCTTTTCATCGAGCTTTACAATCGTTATGACTTGTTCTTACAAAAGCTCAGTAAAGTCTCACCACATCAACGAAGTAGGCCTACATGTTTCATCTACTTCTACCTCCAATAGTACGATCAACTTGAGGTAAAACGAAATGTCATCGATGATCTCTCGGCACATGACTTACCTATAGTATTACATGTACGTCGTTTCTGCACAAACATTTCTAGGAAATAAATAAAGGGCGCCACCTATTGATCACCAATCTTCAGTTGTTTGTGATTGGTCGCCGAGAACACAAACAGAAATAATCCACCAAATTCAGACGTAGAAAAACAACTGGGAAAGTCAACTGAATTATGGAGCATTTTACGGCGTGAAATATTACAAAAGAAAACACAGTGACAGCCCCAGCAAGATGGACAATGGTATGTAGTACTCAGGCATTTCATTAATTTCAGCATTTAGCGAATTATTATAATAAATAGGACACTTTGCAAATAAAAGTAAGGCCAGGCATGCCAGGAGGGCTGGGAATAAATTGACTCAGTCAGAGTGACTGGCCCAAATAAAATTTCTTTGGGTGTGTTCGATTAGCTTTGGGTCCACCCCGCGTAGCCCACCTTGTTGAGCTGTTAATTTTAATGGGGGTACCGGTCAACTCGGTCCCAAGCCAACTCGGTCCCAGTCAACTCGGTCCCAAGTCAATTCGGTCCCAAGTCAACTCGGTCTCTGGTCAACTCGGTCCCAAGTCAACCCGGTCCCAAGTCAACTCGGTCCCAAGTCAACTCGGTCCCAAGTCAACTCAGTCCCAAGTCAACTCGGTCCCAAGACACAGGGAAACTTGCACGGGCCGGGCGGGAGGGACCGCAACCCAAGTTATAATTGAACATAGAATAGAGGAGAATCATTAAAGGAACACGTTGCCTTGGATCGGTCGAGTTGGTCTTTGAAAAACGTTTGTAACCGTTTTTTATAAAATGCATATGGGTAGAAAGATGTTGTAAAAGTAGAATACAATGACCCACACAAACATGCCTCGAAATTGCGTGGTTTTCCTTTTACCTCGTCGACTAACACGTCGGCCATTTATGGGGGTCAAAATTTTGACTCCCATAAATGGCCGACGGTGATAGTTCGCACAGTAGAAGGAAAACCACGCAATTTCGAGGCAAACTTGTGTGGATCATTGTATGCTACTTTTAAAACATCTTTCCAACCATATGCATTATATAAAAAACGGTTAAAAACGCTTTTGTTTTGACCAACTCGTCCGATCCAAGGCAACGTGTTCCTTTAAAACATGGCGGCGCCCAAGAACATGTCACGTTAAATGTAATTTTTGTAGACGTTTTTTGGACCAATTTTCAAATCATCACATCTGGACAAAGTCATCATGTAGTAAGCCCTGTTATGTGTCATAGTAATTCCACAAATGTAAGGAATAAAATGAGGTATGTTGGAGTAGTAAAGGACTTTTTTAAATGGGAGAAATTTGCAATCAAACTACCACACATTTTGCGACCTTTGAAAACTTTACTTAGCGTTTAAGACATGTATCGAAGGTGGGCTGTAATGGTGACAGTGATGAGACCGATGTTAAAAGCGGAGCCATTATAGCTCAACAAGGTGGGCTATACCCCGCGGTGCTCACTCGGGTGAGCCCCTGACAAGAGCTAAACGAACGATCACTCACCACTCTCGCTTGTACGTCATGCCACCCCCCCCCCCCCCAAGTGACCCACTCCACACCACAAGGCCGCAGGGGATGCACTGGGAGGGAACTGACACGGGTGCCCTTGGAATGACGTCAAAGTTATTCGAATGCACTGGGGGCAGACTGGATCGACCCAGGGTTGCTAAAGTTTCTAAACGTACTCACCTGATGAATGAAGCCTGGTCAAACTGGTTGTTCATACTTCCTGTGAATGTGAATGCGATGCAAATTTGTCGTGAGTTCGACATCACAACTCTGTTTCCGCAGCGATATTTTAAAGAGAGTTAAGCACAACTCAACCACTTGCGAGTTATTCATTATGAATATGTGACGTCAACATTCAGAATTCCTATCGCATTCACAGGCAGTATCATGAACAGGGCTAGTTCGGTGCAATTAACGTAAGTTGTAACCCTCCTCCTGACAAGTAGTCGGGAAGAGGGTTTTGGGCTTGAGACTGGAGTGTCTTCGTACCAAATGCTTCATGTATGTATGACACACAATGGACACAATCACTACAGTCCCTATACACTTTTCAGTACACCTTTCAGTACATTGAAACTGCAAGAAAGTGTATAGCAATAGAATAGTAGCATATACCACTACATGTAGTAATATAGAATAGTAGCATATAGAACTAGTAGTATTGTATCCCGACGGCGGGAGGAGGATTATGTTATCGCAACTAGCCCTGGCAGTATAACCTGCCCCATGTTATCGCAACTAGCCCTGGCAGTATAACCTGCCCCATGAATAATGGCAAATATGCTAGACTCAAGAAGCGACGGACCAGCGTATTTGGCACTATTTTATTTGAGTTACAAAACCGCTTGGGGTGCTGTACTCGTCAAAAAATAAATGTTGATATACATGTATCTGCAGCTAGGGAGTAGGATTAAACCGCAGTGAAACATTTTTGAAAACTTTTATGTATCCAGCTCCTTGGCCAGCTCCTTGGCCAGCTCCTTGGCCAGCTCCTTGGCCAGCTCCTTGGCCAGCTCCTGGTCCTATACACAAGAAAACTGTTTTTCATTATAGGATTTATGTTCTACTTCCACCATTTATTTTATATTATTTTGTTTTTTCATTTCAGGTACTAATATTATGCAGGAGAAGCTTGCAAAATGGAAATCAGAGAGAGCTGAAAAGACTTCAAGATCTGTCAAAGTGCAACATTCACAATCTCAAATAAATGGTTCAAGTAAAGAACCATTGAAAGAGAGACATTCCCAGTCTGTCGCTCAAATTATTGGCCCAAGGAGAGAGAAAACGTTTGTGACTCCGAGGTAAAAGTCTTCATTAATGATGTGTTGTTTAGGCCTACCCTATTGCACTCATTCTTCAGCTCTGTTCACAATTCACAGGGAAGACCCTGGAAGATGCCTAAAAACCTCAAGATAAAAGTAATGCAAACAAAAATGCAAAATGGACAAAGTGAATTACACATTTGCCCTTAATTTTGCCATACTTTTCCATACTTTATAATTCTGATATTTATTATCAATACATTAAAATTAAAACAGATGGCCAAACGGCCAAAATCAACGCAAAGTTAAAAGAAAAAAAGCATTAAAACATTACAAAGTTAAAATTGCAAAAAAAGTTAATGGCCTGACGTTTCGACCCTAGCAGAGTCTCAGCCTTCGAGAAAGACTCTGCGAGGGTCAAAGCGTCAGGCCATTAAATATTTTTTGCATTTATACCGTCGGTTCATTTGGTTGGTAAGTTGTCTGCAACAGCTAATTCTATTTTCTCAAAGTTACAATTGCAAAAATAAACACAAGAGCCAAGTGCCTGTGTCAGCAATATTCAGCAAACTAAAAATAGTGTATGCTTCTTAACATTGACCACATGGGGTGAATTTTGACTGGTCCTCCTCAGGTGTTTTACAACGTAACTGGCATATGGCCAGCAAACCACTGATTAAGGGAGAACCATGGTATACATGTAGTGCCAGTTGCCAATGTTTACAAGGAGAAACATAACCAATTCGAAAGAAACATATTTTCAAAATGTTAATTTTGTGTATTTGAACTTCCCTCAGTTTTAACAGACACCAAGATTCATCCAATGAAGGTTCTACACTTACTCCTGGCAGATCCAAGGCTATTAAAGATGCCAGGTTGGACTCAGGATCATCACGACAGGAGCCAGCTAAAAGAAAAACCCCAGAAATGTCAATGAGGTATATTGTAAAACACATCAAATATTCTTAATGTTTTTTTTTTTTTTTTAAGCACATTGTTACCTTCATTTGTGGAGTGTCATGGGCGAGCAGCTAAGAGCATTGAATTCAAGTTCTGGTGGTTTAAGTCATCGAAGTGTGGATTTGAATCCCGGTTGTGACATTTTTTCCTTGAGCAAGATACTTTTATACCATAATTGCTTCACCCAGGGGTGTAAATGGTTATCTGCAATAGAGGTTGATATGTGTGTTTGAAAATGCCTTCAGAGCGCAAAGGCAGCCGACCAGGGAGCTTAAGAAAGATTCAAGGAATTTGATTGGCCCAATGACCAGGGCACTAATGTTAAGTACATTGAGACGTTATTGTAAAATGTGTTATATAGGCCTACCTCATATAGAATCCTCTTATCTGATTGGTTGAAAATGGAGTCATGGAAATAGCTATGCCCTCTTTTTCTATCAAGATGACGTCATAGTGACTATGCCCGGGGCATAGTCAATAGACCGATTGCGCACTGTGTATCATGTGACCTATAGTGGGTATTGGATGTAAACAGTACGGCGTACTGCATTATAAACGTGCGTTAAAAAAGACATGATTACTGTTTCAGATCTTGGCTCATAAAAGGACTAAATTCTCGAAATCACTGAAGAGTATTCCAGAGTTTGTAACATGAGACCTTACCGGTGGCTGAACAATGGCAGTAATGGGTAAACACAGTTCCACCAAATAGGAAATTCCAAGAGAATTTTAACACGATGTCATGTGTTTGTGTCGGAAAGTGTGGTTTTACATTGCCCTCGTTAAAATGATTTTGATGCCAATATTTTCAATAAAAATCTCATTAAGAAGCTGCAAATCCCTTTATTTTCACCCTCAAAATATTTGATAAGAAGGGGTAGCTGTCAGCTATGAGTAGGACAACTTTGCGATCTCCCTTGTCACTGCCCAACTTCACGCCGTGCACAACGCAAAATCCACGGCGCGTGAGCTTGCTCAAACCTCAGTAATTTACGTAGTCTAACCATACTCTCAAAAGAAATCTCTTTTGTAGTAGAAGACTGGGAACACCAAACAGCAAATGTGATTTAAATAAATGTCAGAATATTCAACTTTATAAAAAAGGCTCCGTTTTAGTTATTATTGTTATTTATTGAAAATACAGCCAATTATGGTCCATCGGTACGAGTCTTCCCATGTCTTTACTGTGTAGCTGTGTTTTTCTATACCCACTATAGGTCACGTGATATGTAAAAATTGGTAGCGCAATCGGTCTATTGACTATGCCCGCTCTGAAAATAACGCAACAATGATATATATAATGTACGACTAGCGTTCCGTGTCACGGCGTGACCTTTCTTCGTAGACGACCTTTCACCGTATACTGGTAGTCAAAGTGTTGTTGATTAGAAGAATCTTTATTCTGTATAGAAGAAACATTGACTGCCTAATAATCGGGGAACAGTTAAAATTATAGGCCCTCGGTGATGTCAAACCATGACTGTGCCCTCAGCTTTGCTTTGGGTATAGTCATGGTTTTGACATCACCTTGGGCCTAAAATTTTAACTCTGCCCCTCATAGCAGTCAATATTTCCATACTGTAGGCCGATGTATAAGAACTGTTAATTTTTATTATATTTTTAAAATATTTTTTAAGGGAAAAACTGGAACTTTGGAGATTGAAAAAACAACAGTCCGCAAGTGCAAAGAAAGTGACCAAGTCCTCAAGTGTGTTACAGTTTGCAGTGAAAAGAGATGCTTCTTCTAGCAAGAAAACGCATATCACACCTTCAGCAAAAACTATGCAACCTAGTAGGCATTCAAACTGCACCAACCTTGCTCTCAGCTCCAGCAAGTCATCATTTCCTACACCCAAAAAACACCTGTTCAAAACACCGACGTCGTCTCTCAAAAGCAGAGTTTATAGAAGAGACACACTTGGATCCAAGTCACACGATGGTAAACCAGTACAAGGTCTTGGTTGTGGGTTTGAGAATGATGGCACATCAACTCCATCTAGTATGGCAAACAGGAAAAGGCATGCTACATGCGAGTCGATCGCTACTACAGAAGGATCTGAGTCTAAGAAACGGAAGGCTGTGAGCTTTATCAGAACAACACCTCCTTCAAGATGTAGCCCAAGGTTGCAGAAACCAGGATCAAACAAGACAGATGGAGAACCTCAAGATGATGGTTTATCAACACCCAAACAACCATGGCAAGACAGGAGTGTAGATATGAGGTCTGTATCAAACTAAACCATAAAATGAATTGTACAATCACACGCAACAATTAACTAAAATGCAGAAACTGTTAAATAGTTTGTAAATTGGATGAAGTTTCTACCCTTGAATGTCAAAGAGTCTTTCTGAAAGGCTAAAAAAATGCAAAAAAATAGTTAATGGCCTGACGTTTCGACCCTAGCAGAGTCTTTCTCGAAGGCTTCGAGAAAGACTCTGCTAGGGTCGAAACGTCAGGTCATTAACTATTTTTTGCTTTTATACTCTCGGTCCATTTGGTTTGTAAGTTGTTTGCAACAGCTCATTCTATTTTCTCAGGCTAAAAAAATATAATACTGTTAAAGACAGTGGACACTATTGGTATTGATTACTGTCGTATGAGGGGAAGGAAGAAGGAACTGTTTTACACTGTTTGCAGTGCGACATGTGTGAAGGGTCAAAACATGGCAGGCTTCTATTCAACCATACTGTACATAAAACTTAACAGTATCTGTCACTCAAAACTATAAAACCCATTCTTGTGATTGTTGACACAGACACAGATTAGAGAGTTGGTTAGCAGCTAAAGGAAAAACTCCATCGAGGTACAGCCACGTTCTTAACTTTAAGAAGACACCTGCTGATGTAAGGAGACGTAAAATAGCCAATCAACGAGCAGCTAAATCAAGCAAGAGAGGTACCCCTTCACTGTGGCAGTTAGATACTGAACCATCAGAGTCCAACCAGGATGAAGTCACAACAGCTTTAAATGCAACAATGGAGGAGTGTATTTTACTTCTACAGTCAGTAAGTCAACATCTTTGGCAAATTTTTACAGAGCTATTCGAATGCATAGGCCTACAATTTTGCTAAGAGAGTTTTTTCAATGGATGTTAAATTTGTATCCGGATAAAGAATATTATTTGGTATTTTATCCTTACAGTGTGTATAGCACTGTGTACTCAGTACTTTTCTGAGTTCTGTGAAAAACGACCCACAGGCATTTGTTATTCTTTATACCTGATTCAAACTTAATATCTCTTAAAGTGTTACAGTACCAACTGTCTCTAGCTACTGGACAATCTCAGTGGTCTAGTTGATGAGACATCTACTACAGAGTTTTTCCCCTATCCAAAATCTTGTTTTCAGCTAAGTACCATTTTCATTGTATGTGACCGATTCTTTGACAATATATTGTGAACAAGTAGCTTTGCAACGCAGCGTTCCCTGCTCAGCATCTGTATGACATTAAGGGACTCAGTTGCAACTAATGTACACATTAGAATAATTAATTTTGTATATTTCTTATCTTTTAAAATGTCTCTTTTTTCCTGAACAGTTTTGTGAATTAGACTCCACCCTTGATTAAGCGTTGGTTCACCTTTTATGTATCTTCAATTTATGCTTGGAACACCCTTAATCTACCCTTAATTCAGTCTTCATTTATCCTTGATCAATACACCCTTGATTTTCCAATTAGTAACTGACCTTGAATTACCCTTGAACTACACAAATTAATGTTTATTTTTTGTATTTGTTATTTTTACAACTCAACAGGATTGTCCCACAGAATACGTATCAGAATGGCTGAACAGCTTAGTAGACAAGGTCCCAACCATTCACAGATGTGCCAAGTACTGGCTGTGCAGAATCACAATAGCACAACAAGAAGAGCAAAATGCAAATGAGATCATCAATATTTATGAGAGGGCTGTAGAGGAAGAGGCACAGGTAAATCCATTCCTTTTCAATGAACTCTGCTTGTTTATAAGTGAGATGCCTTAATATGGTGTGTATTGATTGATTTTGATGGATTTGGTAATGCAAAAGCAAATCAAACCACCTTGAGATAGTACTGAGTATACAGTGCTGACACAATTTGGTGTCAACCAAAATTAATATTCTTTTTTCCTGATGCAAATTTAACGTCTATCAAATCAACAATGTTTAGCATTGGTCCAAACTTGTTAATTGTTTTAATGTCAAAAAATAGTTGTTGGCTCTAGCAGAGTCTATTCCAAGGCAACACAACATGTACATGTATAGTGTTATGTTAACTAAGCAGTGAAGAGGAAATACATGAATAAAGAGAGGGTCAGAAAGCAGGCAGCAAGAAACAAGGGTTAAACAATGAATAGGGAGACATGGGGTTGGAGAGAAAAAGCTGGGTTGACCACACGAAGATCAAAACACAAAGGACAAGATCGAAGATGGGAAAAGGGTGTACATGTATTTGATTAGTGAATGAGGCAGGCTCAACAGGGGGATATCTGTGGGGAAAAGGAGAATGCTAAGACAAAAAGTTAGGCGTAAAGTCCTTTTAGACCCCGGTTCCAAAACAAGCTTAGTGTTTGTCAGATACAGAGTTCCCCCAGTTGTGTACTTACAGTTGCTCTGGGGTCTCACAAAAGAAAGCTTAAGCGGATTTAGGGATTTTGTTATAGGAGGATTGTCTTGAAGCTAAATGTTTGGATTCAGAGCAATGCTTAAATTTTGATGAGCTCCTAAAACAACTCATGAGTAAGGGGACAACATCAATCCCTTCTCCTACTGTCATGACTGTGTGGTTTGAAGGGGACGACGTCAATCCCTTCTCCTACTGTCATGACTGTGTGGTTTGAAGGGGACGACGTCAATCCCTTCTCCTACTGTCATGACTGTGTGGTTTGAAGGGGACGACGTCAATCCCTTCTCCTACTGTCATGACTGTGTGGTTTGAAGGGGACGACGTCAATCCCTTCTCCTACTGTCATGACTGTGTGGTTTGAAGGGGACGACGTCAATCCCTTCTCCTACTGTCATGACTGTGTGGTTTGAAGGGGACGACGTCAATCCCTTCTCCTACTGTCATGACTGTGTGGTTTGAAGGGGACGACGTCAATCCCTTCTCCTACTGTCATGACTGTGTGGTTGACGACGTCAATCCCTTCTCCTACTGTCATGACTGTGTGGTTTGAAGGGGACGACGTCAATCCCTTCTCCTACTGTCATGACTGTGTGGTTTGAAGGGGACGACGTCAATCCCTTCTCCTACTGTCATGACTGTGTGGTTTGAAGGGGACGACGTCAATCCCTTCTCCTACTGTCATGACTGTGTGGTTTGAAGGGGACGACGTCAATCCCTTCTCCTACTGTCATGACTGTGTGGTTTGAAGGGGACGACGTCAATCCCTTCTCCTACTGTCATGACTGTGTGGTTTGAAGGGGACGACGTCAATCCCTTCTCCTACTGTCATGACTGTGTGGTTTGAAGGGGACGACGTCAATCCCTTCTCCTACTGTCATGACTGTGTGGTTTGAAGGGGACGACGTCAATCCCTTCTCCTACTGTCATGACTGTGTGGTTTGAAGGGGACGACGTCAATCCCTTCTCCTACTGTCATGACTGTGTGGTTGACGACGTCAATCCCTTCTCCTACTGTCATGACTGTGTGGTTTGAAGGGGACGACGTCAATCCCTTCTCCTACTGTCATGACTGTGTGGTTTGAAGGGGACGACGTCAATCCCTTCTCCTACTGTCATGACTGTGTGGTTTGAAGGGGACGACGTCAATCCCTTCTCCTACTGTCATGACTGTGTGGTTTGAAGGGGACGACGTCAATCCCTTCTCCTACTGTCATGACTGTGTGGTTTGAAGGGGACGACGTCAATCCCTTCTCCTACTGTCATGACTGTGTGGTTTGAAGGGGACGACGTCAATCCCTTCTCCTACTGTCATGACTGTGTGGTTTGAAGGGGACGACGTCAATCCCTTCTCCTACTGTCATGACTGTGTGGTTTGAAGGGGACGACGTCAATCCCTTCTCCTACTGTCATGACTGTGTGGTTTGAAGGGGACGACGTCAATCCCTTCTCCTACTGTCATGACTGTGTGGTTGACGACGTCAATCCCTTCTCCTACTGTCATGACTGTGTGGTTTGAAGGGGACGACGTCAATCCCTTCTCCTACTGTCATGACTGTGTGGTTTGAAGGGGACGACGTCAATCCCTTCTCCTACTGTCATGACTGTGTGGTTTGAAGGGGACGACGTCAATCCCTTCTCCTACTGTCATGACTGTGTGGTTTGAAGGGGACGACGTCAATCCCTTCTCCTACTGTCATGACTGTGTGGTTTGAACTTATCATCGGTTAAGAATACCGAGTAAAGACCGATTTAGCAACCAGGCTTGAAAACAAGGATTTCTAATGGGATGTCATGCCTTATTAGTAATTCCTTCTTGGATGTTCAGACCATGGGGTTGTGTGGTCTGAAGGCAGCTTTGTGTGTTGTTATTTTTTAATCATACTAAAGAAATCTGGTGGATTCAGGAAGGTCCCTTGTACTAATTCCAACCAGACAGTTTAGGTTCATTAGTCTGGACAGACAATCATAACTTATCTTGCTGGTTATATTTGTCTCTTTTACCTTTACAGCCAATACAAGACGTGAAGGACTCTCTACAGCAGTATGTCATCAAGCTATTAAATCCCATCGTCCCGACTCATCATCAAGACCAGTCTGGTGCCTCTCCAGAACAACCATTGTTATCTACTGATGAAGTAGTGACACCAGAGGCACGCCCTGTTCGATCAGAGCAACTGCTACAATCGTCTGTTTTGAAGTACTGCTTGACTGAATCAACACCTTTATTTGATAGGTTAGTTTATAATCGAGTGCTATTTGGAAATCCTTTTTGGAATGTGGACACCCAAATTAGGCCGTGTCCATATTGGAAGCTGTGACTGCGGCTGTTGCCTAGTGTATCATGCTTCTAGGCATGTTGTTAAAGTGATCAACCTAGGTTTATGCTGCTGAAACAAATATGAAAAGCAAGTTTAGCTCTGTATGTTTATATAAATTAAGGGTCTTTAAGTGCCATTTAGCTAACTGGTATATGTTTTTTTTTTATTATTATAAAACAGCCAGATGCTCATTCAGATGCATTCTTTACACACTTCTTGTATCCAATCAAATGTTACAGTTGACATCCGTTAATGCTTGAAACAACTTTGGAGCGTCCTCTTTTGGTTTGGGTCAGCTTATTGGCCGACGCATAAAACACATCCCTGGTACACATCTTTTCCCTTGCACAAAGAGGGACAACAGTCATGCCCAGAATCTCCCCTTTTCAGATTAGTTGTTGTGTTTGTCATCCTTGATTTCAGACATTTGCCTTAATTGTAAAAATGAATAATACAAGATATTGATATGCTGCCACCATTGTTTTTCGGCATAAGGGAGGCAAATCGAAGATTCCAGCATACAATGGCCCAAGTTATCGGTCGTGGCTTGGGCTGGGCAAAATCTAGGAATGGCCCAAATGTCAAGTTGCGTCAAAACAGCAACTTTTTTGTTCTTGGGTAAACTTTGCTATTCTCTTTGTAACTCTAACAGAATCAGGAAGGCTATTGGAGAACACCTACCAGCCACAACCCCTCGGCTGAAGTTAGTAACACCAGTCCGACGATCAATCCGTCTTGATCAGCGACGCTCTGTCATACCCTCCAGTCTCTTAGACCATGATGTTTGTCTTGCATCATTAGATGAGCTTCAAGAAAGTGGTCATCAGGAATTCATCTTGAGACCTAACCGTGCTCTGGAGGCAGAGTTCTTAGATGAGGAGAATGTTTAAGTTCTTCATCTTCTCATTGAATGGCATTGAATGGCATTGAATGAATCATTAGATGAGCTTTAAGAAAGTGGTCATCAGGAATTCATCTTGAGACCTAACCTCGCCCTGGAGGCAGAGTTCTTAGATGAGGAGAATGTTTAAGTTCTTCATCTTCTCATTGAATGGCTGCATCAAGGAATTAGTTCTGCAGCTATCACATAGAGGTATTTACAAATTAAAGTTCCATACAAATGAGTATGAAAAGTACACTTATATTATCGAGAACCAGGGAAAAAGCTGGCATACCGGTTAAATGCCTGCTACAATTAAACTGTTCCAATGAACGAGTCGAGGGTACACCATAATTTTGTATAAATGTACATATGTTTTGACATGAGAAGGCTGTATTGAAAAGCCAGGTACACGTGTACACGTATACATGTAAATACTGCACATCTGTTTTATTTGAAAACACTTTTACTCAACGGCTCACCCAGTCAAATCAATTAAATTTGCTGTGTAATACTGGACGGACTACTGGATGGTTTTTTATTTTTGGGAACCTCATTTTTACTGATTTATTTTTAAAAGGGGAGGTAATTGGATAACCTCATGTACTTACCAATGGTTAGATTTTTTATTTCACACAAAAAACAAGGTTTTTTTTACAAACAAAAAATGTACAGTATATCTTTTTATTGTATTATTTTAAAGTTTTATTTCTTATTATAATTTTTTTACAAGGGTTGATAACTAGCTCTGTGTACCAATAATGTACATTTACAATAGACTACCTTGGGAAATTGGAAAAATATTGAGAACATTCTGATGAACTTATCAAATAGATTGAATTTTTATTTTAAAAACTCTTAATTATAAATATCAAACATTATGTAACTGGCAAGAATGCATTATTATAGTCTTTCTTCAAATAACTTGCATGTCTTGTCAGCTTCTCTTGCCACTGAACCTCTGGCAACCTTTATGGAACCTCTTGTAGGCCCATATGGATTTTAATATATAGGTGATTTTATTTCTTCATTCACTTTGTCTGTTTGTCGATTAGCTAATTCACAAATTGTAATGTGCATGCATCAGCTTAGCACTGAAAATATTGCTTAAAGCTGAACACATGACACAAGTGGATTTGCTTAGCAGTATTTTCTGATTAACAGCTAAAATGATAATGACCCAACAAGTTAACATCTGGGCACGTTTCATTGCAGTGTGCGCTTTTTCATTGCAGTGTGCGCTTTTTCATTGCAGTGTGCGCTTTTTCATGGCAGTGTGCGCTTTTTCATGGCAGTGTGCGCTTTTTCATGGCAGTGTGCGCTTTTTCATGGCAGTGTGCGCTTACACCCCCTTACGGCCCATAGATTCTTTCGCTTTACAGGATGCCCACAAGGCACTGGACATCTCTGGTTAATGTCAAAGACCAGTATTCCCACTTGTATCCCATTACATGTATGCATAAAATAACAAAACTGTGAAAATTTGTACTCATCATCACAGATTCAAGAAAATAATGCAAGAAATTAACTCTTTCAAAAACTTCAGAGGGAATCGTTTTGGCACTTTGTATACTATTAACAGCTCTCCATTGCTTGTTACAAAGTAAGTTTTTATGCTGATGTAAGCCTACATTTTGAGTTACTACCAAACTGTCCAGTGCTTTAACGTGCAATAACCAATAATTTTACATGACACTATCCCATATTGTAGTCCTTGTATCATCTGCTATTATATCCTTGAAATCAATATCCTGGAAGTACTGCAAACGGTGGCTGTAAAAAAAATATATAAAACAAAAATATGAATAAGATAGTGTAAATAACCTTTGTTATGTCATTCACCAAACCAATGGCTTTTATTCTCCTCATTCGTGAAAAGAATGGGGTTTAAATTCATTGATGCATTCTTTCTGAAAGCCCCTGTCCCTCTCAATTTGAATGGAAATTGGCCAAGGGGTTACTTTTGTCTCTATGTACTCACCGATGACCACTCTCTTCCCAAGCACCAGATAATAATACTTTATTTGTGATGCACCATTCTAAAATCAGGCACTTCAACAACTCCAACTTAGGTTTCTTGCTTAAAAAATAAATAACAATCCAAAGGATGATTACGATATCACATCACTTTGATATCATACATGTCTTATTGTCTTTATGTTTAATTATGAAGAAGTGCCTGTCTTTAGTATAGGGGCATCACGCTTGTCTTTGTGTATTTTTAAAGGAAACAGCTAAAACTAAAACTATAAACTTACAAGTCCGGGCTAGTGTATTTGTCTTTGGGTACATGATACAAAGCCTCATATGTTCTAATGGTTCCCTTTCCATGGATTGCATAAGCATTAAACTTGTTGACTCCGTGTGGGAAGTACTCCAATGGGATTCTGGCAATTCCTCTCCATGTGTTGGCAGTGATTGTTGAGTGGAAATCAAGAGGTAGTTTGGTCTGTCAAGGAATAAACCAAAACAAAAATAAGTCTCAATTTCCCTTCTGCTTCTGGTTTATTTCATGGTAATTAAAAAGGAAATACTAAAAACTTTCAAGCTAACTTTGAAACCTCCTTTACAAATTGCACACACCACATTTGATTACATCATTGCATAATCGTTGAGGAAGGAATGCATATATGTATATACATGTACTTTGTATCTCAGACAGTAGGCTCTTTGCACCATGCATGACTGAACATGCACAAACTGTTGTACCTTTCTATGATTATGCTAGATAGATGTAATCAAAGTGGCATTGATATAAAACATTTGTACACAGGGAATGCCTTTCAACACATTGCACTAATGCACTGACCTAATCATTTCATAGTATTCACAATTCAATTGTCTTGAAGTGCTAATTACGCACATTGAGTGAGGTCCTTATGTGCATTTCAAATTCCTAATGATCAATTAGTTGACCTAAGAGCTAAAATGGTTATTAATTATTGCTACCTCCATGATTATGTCAATCAATTAAAAACCACAAACAACTGCTTGCAGGGGGATTATCTACATTAAATTCAATTTATCAGCCACTTCAAAATGTGAAAAACCAATCTATTGAAACTCATACAAATTGTAATGTGGACCTTGTACTAAACAATGCTTTATGCAAAAATGGAGAGAATTATAGGCATCTACTGTGTATTATTCCTGGTCACCCGTCCAAATTTAATGGCATGAATAACCTTCGTTTTGTTGAATAATACTTTGTCTGATTTGACTATTAAACCAGCCAGCTGTACACTAGTCCATATCCAGGCTTGCATACAACAACTCTAGGGTCCACTAATGTCTACCCATGTGTACCTTTGCCCAATCATCCGTTGGTTTGCAAGGTCAAACCGACTCTCTCTATTGAAAACAGTTAGCTGAGGCCGAGGCCCATTTGCAGGGTAAAGGCGATGGGGATGGGGATGGGTACGCAGACAACTTATGGTCCTCATCATAGCTTGCCATCAACCAAAAACACCATTCATTTCTTTGTTTTGTTTACAAGATAAAAAACGACATTATCTCTTTGTGAATTGAACAATCCTTAGCCCTTCCTATGATCAGTCAATGTAGTGGCACACTGAGAAGTACATGTACCCGATATAGCAATGTTTAACATTACCTTGTAACAATTTCTGACACCATTCAGAGCAAGGACTAAGTGCTGGCCATGCCTAAAATAAATAAATTAAAAAACACAATGTTGACACACAAGAAATAGAACAAATTACTGGCATGCCATTGTAGATTTTGACAAGCAAGTAGCCTGTAGATGGCAAGCATGGTAGACATTAGCAAGAGTGACATTAGGGCAAGGTGTCATTACAGTTCATGTCTCACATTGGTAGACTCTAACAAAGGGAATTAGTATACAGTTTTGTTTAACTTTTTTTATATCAAGATAAACCACAAAGTAAACTGTTGGTAAGTTTGTAATAATTTTGGATTGAACAAACAAGAATTTACCCAAGCGGGATGTGAACTTGCTACCTCCAGATTAACATGTCGACAGTCTATCCTAACTGAGCTATCAAGTTCTAATGTTGGCGGTCTACTGGCACCCCACACATTGACAACATTTGGTCAGTGCCAACATGAGTGCTAGACAGCCCATGTTCTGATTAGGGGATTTGGAAGCATAGCTCATCTACCTGTAATTGATAAGCAAATAGCAAATGC
Organism: Asterias amurensis; assembly: GCF_032118995.1. NCBI lineage: Eukaryota > Metazoa > Echinodermata > Asteroidea > Forcipulatida > Asteriidae > Asterias > Asterias amurensis. The sequence continues at coordinate 27,835,370 of NC_092651.1, forward strand.
TGGGGTGAAACATAATCTTCAAGATTGTGTTTGTACTTACGGACAAAGCTCTACCTCAAGGTATCTATCTTTATCTCCAAGGAAGAACGCCTCTACAACTGCATTAGGGTTAAATAAAAGGAAAGACCACACAAAATAAAACCATCATAAAGTCTTGGTTTCAAGGCCCTTGCATTTATTTTATCATAATTTGTTTATGTTTTGTTTTGCATAGATTTTTGCTGTAGGCTGCTGTTTGATTTTACAGTCCAAAAGGTGCACTTTGTGTCAGTGAGTCACTTTTGAATTGCTGACTTTAATGTTTGACCAGGGCCACACATGGTTGGACTTAGCCTTTAGTCAAGAAGCTGCCCGCGGTAGCAGCCTCTAGATTTCACGCACGAAAAAAGACTAGCGCGAGCAGTGGATATCGTGCGTTAGATTTTTGGTGTGGTGCGTGCCATCCAGTGTGCAGCGTGTGCCTTGACTAAAGGCTATGTTGGACCTATAGACTGAACCCAAATATGAGTCCAGATATGGGAAGAAGTCACAATTCAACAAGTGGTAAATCAGGGGTGAAACCCCAGGGTATAGGCCCTCAAGAGTTACACAGGGTTCAACATTCCTCCTTAACATCAGAATGGATTTCAGTTCAATAGTTTTACCTTCATATTCCCAAAGCCCATCATACGTCTGACCGGGCTCTCCTTGTGGTGGACTACCAGGGTCATTAAAGAAGGGCGCTTCTGTCTCTAGGATGACAAACGAGGCATTGTTGGGATCTTTAGAGATGGCTACTGTGATTGGGGCGTGGTCAATGGGAGTGCCGTCCCATTGGTGCTCTATTGAATATTTGTGGGTGTGGCTTTCCATGATTGAATCTGAAACAAAATTTCTTTCTAAAATTATAGTGAAAATTATAGTGAAAATAGGGGGCAAGCAGGGTAAAGACACAATTTAAGGGGCTCTTTAATCATGCATTGGACAATCTATCTATGTCCATCTTGGGGGGAAGGGTTCTGACTGAGGGTGGGGGATTATCGGGGATACCACCCCTGACCCTGTTCAGTAACATTGAACAATCTAACTGGTAACAACACAAATAACATAAATGAACAATTTAATTGATCTTGCCTAATTATTATCAGCATACTTCAAGACAAAAGTACAAAATAATCAAAATGACAAAGGGCACAGAACAGAATATAGATACAATAGAGCCAGCAAATAGAGCCAGGAAAAGAAAAGGGTTTAACTGTGGCCATCAGAGGAACTTTAAATGCTACCAAAAACAGAGATTGTTATTATTTTATTTATATAAAATAAGTGAATGTTTGGGTAATATTTTACATCAGCAGAAAAAGAGGGAATCAATATTTAAAAATTGCACAACACATGGGTTCAAAAACTATCAGTTGGGGTCGTCACACCAACAGCTCCTCAAGAGTCAATGCCTACAAAATAAAAGCAATAAATACGGAGAAATTTTCTGACACACATAAATGAGAGAGATTAGGACACCAACAAATGGCATGTATGCATAAACTCGCTTCAGAACACAAAACCACATAAATACAATAGAAATGACAAAATTAACTTTTATTGGTATTCAATTAAAAAAAGTTCCATTTACCTGTCAAATAACAATCTATACGTGTAACAAAAGCCTACACAGCAACCAACACTACCTGCATCGCTTCTTCAAAAGTGCAATTTAAATCCGCATTGTTTGTATGTTATGGAACGCCCTCTGGTTTATTATGATTTGTAAACCACCTGACATTTCCTGGTTTTGATTGACAATAAGCCAAAAATCCTATCACTAAGAGAAAGGAAGGGTCCATTATTTAAGGGTACCAACTTATCCAGTGTTGTAAAAGTTAGCTCTTCATTACAAGTAGTTTGTTATTTCCTATTTCTTTTTCTTATTTATTACAACAATGTTGCTGACATTTATTTGGATCCGCTCTTTTAGAGTCTTAATTTTATTTCTCTGGACATCTAGCAGTGTTTATTAGAAATCATCCATCCCAATCTTAACACTGTACACACCCCTAAAGTGAAATAGTTTGGTCCGAGTGAACAATAACAGGTGGAATCTTCAAAGATGGCAGCGCTCCTGTGTATGTGGTGAAAAAAGGCGGTACCGGCTGAAATTATTTCCCTTTTCAAGAATTTGTGAGCTGTTCCTTGCAGATTTTGAGAGCAACTACATTCAACATTCAAGGTTGGTAGGTTTTATTTCGATGAAACAAAACAAACGTAGGGAAAGCGACAAATCACGACCCTGACTCTGCTTGACGCACGCCCAATCATTAACTGCACAACTGCCCAAATTCCGGACAATACAATTTTTGTTATTAGGATTTTCCCGCATGAGTATGATAAAAAGTTCAACCTAGGGAAAAGTTTCTGTATCCTGCCACCACTTTTGCATTCGTTATGAAATAAGATGGTATATAATTTACCTAAAAACTAATGAGATATTATTCCTTTTTGTAAAAATTAGATGACAAGCTGAAAAATGGGTTGGTTGACATTCCACTTCACAACTATAATATTACTATGTTCATCCCGATACCAGAGATATAAGGGGAAACAACCAAAAATTCATTCAAGTCAGTAGTAGTCTATTTCCACATGCAGTGCGCAAGTTAGGGCTGATGTATCCGGCAGGATATTTTGCTGACTTAACCAATGGAGATGGAAATAGTGAAAAAGTGGTGGCAGATACAAAAAGTTTTCCTAACCCAGCCTTGCCCTTATCTTTTACACTAATTTAACAAAATATTAAGACAACAGTCTGCAGAGTGGTACGGTCTGCTGAGCCACCTTCATTGAATTTTGACCAGGACCCAATTTCTTGGCCGTCAGACCCAGGAGTTACTGGGACGCTTTACTCCTTTTTTCGAAATTTGGCATAATCGAAAGAAAAGCGCCCAAGTATCTGGGTCTACTTGGCTGTAGTCTACAGTGTTACCGTGTAAGCAAAAAATCGGTACTTATGGCAGCAAGGAATTCCATTCTTTCGTCAAGAGATATCAAGGGTTAGCAGTGAACTTTTGCCTAGGTGTGTACTCCATGATACTACTACTAGCTAAACTAAGCTAAAATTAGTAATATTACTCAGCTCAGCTAGCGCAGAATTTTGCGGCGCTTACACAGTTAGCGTAGAGTGGCGATCATGATGTAGTGCACAATTTGGTGGCAAGCAGAGCCATCCCCACTTGCAATGCCGTGATGGCTGTTTTCAGCGATGCGTTCAAAAGCATGTAGGCAGTGGACATTTGAACTGTTATTAATATTGACATCAATTGTCTCACTTAATTAAGTCAATACTTCAAAGCAGGAAGAGAGCTGTTCCTTGTGATATTATTTTGTTTGTTTGTCATAAAAGATTGTTAAATGCATAATGCATCAGCTGTTCACCTGATTTCCTACTTGTTTTCCCCTGAATTTCACTTCAGTTTTCAGTGCACCCTGAAAATAATGTAAAAAAGTTCCACAAACTTCAAACATTTAGGAACCCCCTATGATTCTTGTAGTCCAGGTGGTGTCAAATTTGCCTGTCTAAATAGTGAAAACTTGGCCGTTTGACTCTGGGCTCTGTTTTGTCAGATTGAAGGATCAGCCTCACCTGAAATTGCCTGGCTAATGGCCATCTTGAAACAGCTTTAACATGATGAGGATGTTTTACTCGCACCTTGTAAAATATTGCACCTTCACGACCCCACAACACGAGCACCCCTATACCACACCTTGGACGAGCAGTAAGCTTTCTAGGTGTTTATGCATCAAACATCAAGCCATGGATATTAATTATTATTAGCAATTAATAATACTAGGCTCAATGTTGGGGAAAATCCACAAGACTTAAAAGAGCTGTTGCTTCAAGCTTTAGTTGCCTTCTGTTAAACCAGAATCTTTTTTTACTTACCGGATTTTTCTGACAAAAAATATCAATTATGTTTTAAACTGCATAGACGCAGTCCAACATAAAACAAACCTTTTTTTTTTTTTTTTTTTAATATTGCTTAAAAGGGAAGGTACAAGTTTGGTAATTGTCAAAGACCAGTCTTCTCACTTGGTGTATACATCCAAACATAAGCATGAGTTGAAACAACAAGCCTGTGAAAATTTGAACTAAATTGGAGTTGCGAGAAAATTATGAGAGAAAAAACACCTTTGTTGAACGAATTTGTGTGCTTTCAGATAGGGATAAAATACTTCTGGCTAGAAGTCTTTAATTATTTTAGTGAGAAATTACCTCTTTCTCAAAATCTACGCTGCTTCAGAGGAAGCCATTTCTCACAATGTTTTATACTATCAACAGCTCTCCAATGCTTGTACCAAGTAAGTTTTTAAGTTAATACTTGTTTTGAGTAATCACCAAACGTGTTTAATTTTTGCCAGCTTCAAATAATAGCTTCAAAGTGAAGATTTGTTTTTTTAACATAAATTGTTTTTAAAGATAGTATACAATGAGGTATTGAAACCACAAAGCCACAGTGCCAGACTTTTCTAGCTGTGTGTCTAGGGGCCTCTGGCCTCTGGCCTGGCCCGAGGTCCCTTGTAAATTATGAGCCACATTCATGATGCTCACAGAATTTAAAACTCTTCCTAACTGAGGATTAATCTAAGGACTTAGGACGAGTTAAGTTCCTTATACCCCGGTCACAAACATGTTCAAAACGTTCAAAATAAGCGTAGTCGGGTCGTAGCCGACAATGAGCTGGGAAAAGTTGTTTTGAGAATTATCTTTGTAGCATCGTGGTGAGATCTCTGTGGTAGTAATAAAATCGCAGCACCGTTGGCAACCTTTTCAAAGTAGAAAACCGCTTGGTCTTCATTAGTCTTGGTGTTTTTGTCAGTAATCGTAGTGGCAGCGAGTCAGAAACACTTTTTACGTAGAAGCAGTAAAGTTGGGCGGAGTCTTCAATTAGCTTGATTTTGACGCCGATCATACCCTGACTTGACCATTTTTTTAAGATCGGGGTGATTGGCATGATCTTCGTAAGGTCGTAGTGCTGTGTGAACTAGGCCTGGGCGAATTATTCAAATATCCGGTTAATGGCGAATAGGTTTTCATATCTGTAACCGCGAATGCCTTTTTTTTCTTAACCGGATATCCGCATAGGGCGCGAATAGCTATTTATAAACCGGATAGTTCTGTAATTACAACCAAGTAACCGGATGTTCTTTTAATATCCGAATATCCGTGGACGTCGGGCGACAACTGATAGGAATGTTTTGTCTGAATCCTTATGAAACTTCTACTAAAACAGCATAAATAAAGTATTTAACTATGCTCACCTCCGTGAAGAGTTAAAACAATGACATTTCTGACGTAATTTGTTCAAAGATTACAAAAGTTTTCCTTCACGTAGAGTCAATCACGACCAAAAGAAAAAGCAAATCGCCATCTTTAAATTAGATCCGGTTATTTTTATGAATGAACCGAGTGACACTGTCCAAAACTAATATCAATCCGCCCATACGATCTCATTCACAAACGAACAGTGCCCTCTAGCGGCAAAAACAAATATTTTTAGGTGTTCGGGCCAACAGCCCGGAACACCTCTTATTTTTGTTCGTTTTTTTTATTTTATTGATACTTCTTCTTCTTCTTCTTCTTCTGTACGTCCCTTGTCCCCCTACAAAAACATCTTTCCAAACATCGTATGAACTTGAAACTTCACACATAGTTAGATATTTATTAGGAGAAGAAACCGTGTGAGTTACGTCATGATGACGTCATCAATTCTTGAGTTATGAATATTCAAAGTTTATTAATTCAAAAAATCATAACTTTTGATCTACATGAGGGATTCTTACAATCGCAACATCATCGGAATCGTTATTGCAAACTCCGTAAACGCCCCACAGACATGACCCCATTTCGATGTTGTCTTCTGGCTCAAAAAAGAGGTTGGAAATTTCAAAATTCACGTCTAAAGAACAGAACGTAAATCCCCATTGGTATGTGCATAAACATTGCACGTAGGCATACACACAACGTGTAGTGTATTAGTGGTGCAACGGAGTCACGCTCCGTTGATCATCCATAGAGCGCGAAAAAGCTGCATGAAGAATAGTCTTCCTTCAAGGCGGTTAAAACATACATGCCCATTACAATCTTTTCTACAGTCGTCAATATTTCCTAAGTTCATATTTCCAAAACTACATAAGCTGTTTTGACAATCTATACATCATATGAAAGGGCTTTACGTACTTTACAGAAATGGATATGTTGGTGAACTTTCGTTGACCTTTTGACCTGTTTAAACCGGAAGTGACTGTGAAATGATTTGAAAGGGCGTTGTTTAATGCCTTTTAGGTTGAAATCATGGAGGAGTAAAGAAATATACATCCTTTGATGCTTTACCATCACAGCATACAAGTCTGGCAAAGGTCTGGTTTAAAACAAATATTTCCGATGACATCACCAAACATCTTTTACTAGAGTAATCAGGTTGTTTTGACAGTTTTTGCAATTTGAATCATTTATTACAAATCTTGAGAACAAAGCGAGGTGTAACTATTTGTTTTTTAATCCAGGCTTTTACTCCCGGAAACCGAACACCTTGAGTTTGTCCACAAACTCTCAATCTCTAGTAAATATATTTTTTTATTTTTTTTATTTTTAATAGCGCCCTCTAGTGGCGAAAAAAACTATTCAAATATCCGGTTAATTTCGGATAGTTGGCCAGCGGTATCCGAATATCAAAGTTTCACTATTCGCCCAGCACTAGTGTGAACCGGGTATTAACCATAGCAAATAGGACACATAGAACTCATCTAGGATGAGTTACTCGCCCTAACTATAGATAGGATTAATCCTAGCGTTTCGTGAAATCATACGTCAAACAGTAAACCAGCATAAATTGAGTCACCATATTATCATGATTGGATTTTGTTAGAACTGAGGGTTCTAGTAAATCACTTAATGAAGGGTTGAGAAGATTGTACAAAGTACAATGTAGGCTATGTAGTTCCAGTGATCAATACCATTACCAAATTCTGACTTGTTCTCCGTGGCTGGCTTTGATCCCTGGTATGCAAGAACAGGGGGCTTTTATGTGGTTCAAACTTTAACATTAATCACCATTAGAACATTTCAAAGGGCACCAAGACAATGACCAGGGGCGTGGAGGTGAGCTCTTTGTAAAGAACAGGGCAAGCAGGATACTCACACTATTTCATCCGGTGATGCTGATTTTAAAAATGATAAATCCATGCAATTGATAAATAATGATTCAAAGTGGAATCAATGAATGACAAGAATGTAAATATGCCCTGATTGCATGCTGTAACTCTCAACTGTCAGTCCTAGTGATATTAGAGTAGCTATTGTCCGGTTGTTGCCATTTTATCATGACACTGCTGGCAGAATTAAACAAGTTGTTTTCATAGTAGATTTATAAAGATAATCACATCCATGGAAGTACACCAAACAGATCCTGTTTTGGGGCATGCAGTGGTAATATTTACAGTAGCCTTTTACACAATAAAATCAGTTAGGCATGTTAAAACAATTTGCCTACTGCTTTGGGATGTTCAGCCATGGCTGTGACTTAAGGGATTAAACCTCACTTTTGAATCCCCAAGGATATGGAAACACATTAAATGTAAGAACATAAAAGTCTACGCTACTACATTCACCAACCATGAGAGAACATAGGCACCTTGATACAGTCCATCAAGTGTTGTATGGATCTCTACCTTCAAAAGGTGTGACTGGAACAGGCAATACTGCCCTCTTGTGACAGATATATGGGTTTTAAATCATTACACCTGTACAATGCAAGACCTGCATTGTGTAACAGTATTGCATTGAAAAATAAAAGTGGCAATATATAAATACTAGAAAACTATTGGCCCCAACCGCCTCATTTAACAGAGCTCTTATTAATGTACAAATACAGTATTTCAAACCGGCTTACATCATTCTGAAGTTCTTCAAAATCAACCGTAGAGCATGTTTTTGGAGTAACTTTTGTTATTTGTGACAGTAGTTATTTTGGAAACTAATTATTGAGCACACTCGATCAAAGTAGTCCATGTCCAGCGGCGTAACTAGACATTTTCATTTGGTGGGGCAAGTGGGGGCAATGATTAAATTTGGGGGGGCCAAAGAAGTGCGAGATTATTATGTTAACTGATATATATAGTTGATACACACCAATGCAGTTCTAAAACAGTCTACATGGTCAGCAGGTAACAAAAGATTACGAAAACAACAAAATCTTAGACAACTTGTCATTTTGTATAAGATAAAACATTTCGACTGTATAAAAGGATTAAATTACCAACTGTGATCACCAATTACCAATTTAGAGCTGTACACAGCATTCTCAAATAGGCTCTGTGGGTGTGTAAATACCCAAAACATAATATTATTAGGCCAAGTAAAAATAGAAAAATAGAAATGTTTAGCGTCCCCGCCCGCTTCCTTTTTACAGGACACCTCCTTTTTTTTTACGGCAGCATTTTATGCAGCCTTAAACGATTTATATATTCGGCCTATAAGAATATACTTTTCTCTGATTTCATATGGGGGGGGGCAAGAGGGGGGGCAAGGGTTCTGAGTGGGGGGGGGCACCGGCCCCCCGCCCCCCCTCTGGTTACGCCACTGTCCATGTCATAGGCTTTGAAGATTTAAACTGAAGCTTTGTGACAATTCATTGAACGAAGGGTGAAGCAATACAACCATAATTTGTATTCTTTTTTCGCTTTCCCATCATGTTTTTATTTTGGCATGACTCGGGTGTTCAATTTGTTTGTGGTTCCTTTTGCAAGTTCACTTGTGCTTTCAGCAATCTCCCAAAGTGGTGGGAATATGTTGGACCTCTTTCTTCTGTGCCAGTCAACGCTATTGCCGCTCAATATACAAGGGTTTTAATTACTCAAAGTTTGTTAGTCTCTGCATTGTGAGATTTGGAATGAATTGTCTTGATAATCTGACAAAATCATTTATCAATATCAAACATTTCATTACGACTACAAAAAAATTGGCAAAGACGGCAATATCAAAATCAAAATTTTACTACAACTTCTATTAACTGATTTTTTATGATTTCCTGTTTGGAATATCTTGCAGTATAGGGTTTTGAAAAAATGGATAATGTAAATATAAAATGCATGCATAATGTGTTTAAAACAAAAAATATATGAGCGAAAAAATCTTATAAAGTATTGAAAGGAATTCCTGGAAAAATCAGGGGAAAAAATTCTTAAGCCAAAAAGTGTTTGAAAGCCTATTGATAAGTAGTTTAGCCGTTGCACTCGATAAATGTGCCTACTTTTTACCAACGTACCCAATATCATGCCTGAAAGAAAGTTGTATTAGACAGTTGACAACGTACATACATGTACGTACTAGATCTTGCCATTTAACGGATGATGGTTTGGTACAAGCCTGTACCACAAACTTTAAATAGAGCTTCCTCTAAGTTCTTCCTAAGCCAACATGTGTACCATGCAAGTGCATCATGCAAATTTGCATTGTGAGATCATTTCAGTGTACCTCAGTTCTGTGTGTTGTTGTTACAGTCAAGAGTTGCATTATGCTTTTATAGGAGAGCTGTTTCAGCAATTCTTATCAGGCAATCTGCTGATATTACAAAAGAAGGTTTTTTTAGGAAATGTCAGAAGTCATGACGCTGCTGCATCAATCGAGACTGTGTCCCTGCCTCTAATTTCAGATTAACGCTTCATCTGCTTCCTGTGATTCATGGGTTAAAGACTTCATATGAAGTGGGAACTAGTACCCCCTCTGCTTATAAGAATTAGTTATCTTACGTTGTAACCCCTGTATTGTCTAGCCATTCAATTCCAATCACATGATTTTGAATAGTAATGTTAGGCTGGAATTACAGATTCATGTTGTAGGTACATGATGTACTATCACAACTTATAACCAGAAAGTTAAATGTGCACAGTTGTTCCACCATAGACAAACTGTTTCCACAGTTCAATGGTCAAGTGACGCTTTGGCAACTGTGCATTTTTATGACGTTTTTTATTTCTCACCAGACACAGTGTGGTTGATTTTTAAAAATATAGGGTCGAAACAGACATCTTGTTTATTTGACTTAGTGCATTAAATGGGAACATTAGAAAATGAAGTTCAGATCATGACTTTTTGAATGAGTGGATGTTATGTCAAATGTTGCAGCCATTTTGCAGCCACTGTGGGCATTTTGCAGTCGCTCCATGTTCGACAAAAACAATTGTTGTTGATACGTTCATGTTTGTAGGTATACCGTACTGGTGACCATTTCAGTTTAAAACTGCATGTAGAACAATTGTCATGGACAATTTGTCCTGCTTTTCAACTTTTACATGACAATCTGTGTTTTTAGACTTGTCTCATTCACACATTACAGCAACTGGAAACTATTTAAGGCCTGCTTCCCAAAGTGTATGAAAATCTGTGAGAATTGCATCTCAGTCTATTTAAAAAAAGTTATGAGGGTGTACAATCACATGACTTGATTTTAGGTTGAGCTTAGAATCTTTTGTAGTAATCCTTTAATTGATAGATAAATGTGATTTCCTCTGTCAATCACACCACAAATACAAAAAGGGTAAGCAGTCAATTACAAAAAAAGGATTCACTCTTCAAATACCTAGAAGAGATACTATAAATGTGTTTACTTATCCTGCATTCATATTGGTTTAAAATGAATTGTGCTTGAAATTCACAACAAATTCTGTCAAACTGTTGTTTGAAAGCTGCTCCTTAAGTTTTCATTGGTTAGTCATCCTAGAGTTTCCTGTTGTAAGTGACGTGTGCAGTAACCCTTTCCATTATGGCTAAATTTCACTAGGCTAAGCTGTCCAACCCCTTCCATCAACCAATGTTTCTGTTCCAATGTATCTGATACAGAGATTGTGCTTTAGTCCGAAGCCCAGCTGTCACTTTGTGAAATCCTATTAAAGCGACACCTGGGAGTGTGCATTTAGTTCAATGTAGTGTGGAACACAACAAGCATTTTATTTACTTTGCTTTCCATTACGAGGCGTGTCTAACCAGACAATAGGGACTTTTTAAGTTGCAACTTTTATTTATGTGGGACGTTTAAGACCTCTGTGATCTTGGGAATTGCTACAAGATGATGCGTAGAAGGTTATCATCATGTTTCCGTGCTGAGAAATCCCGGAATAGAGGTAAGGAAGGGCAGGATGTGTACAAGAAGCATGTGGGGATTACGCAACATGAATCAATGTGAGACCTCTTTGTGATTCATGTAGCCATTTCTACTCATTTACGTACATCATATGTGAACATGACTGTATGTGCAAGGAGGGTACATGTATACACTAATGCATTGATTCCTCCTGAAATAGTGCGAGATGTGCCATCACGGTGCAATAAACTGCTACATTAATATAAGGCTTAGTGTTTAGACCTTTGGTTCAATTAACAATTAAGTAATTTTGTTTAAATAATGTACATTTCAGGTAATCATACACTGTTAATTTCCTGGTGTTCTGTCGCTGATTATAGAATTTTTCTATGGTTACCTCCTAAGATCAGTAGGCTACATGATCTGTATACAGGCCTAGAGTTACACGGAATCCATGGTATAGTCTATGTTGTTCTGGCCTTCCCTCTTGCCCCTTCAGAAGTTTCCGATCAATAGCCTCAAAGTAAAGTAAAGTGCCCGTAACAAATGAAAAAGGTCTTAACCTGTCAACATGCTCTAGTATGAAATTCAGAACATGATATATATCTTGAAACAAATGTTTTTGAGCTTCCCATTCTTGGTTCAAGCTCAGTAACAATACATTAACAATCTAAGTGACAGAAAGTGTTAGTGGATATGTACATAATATGTATGATTTTAAATGATTTTTAAATTGTCCCATGATCTTCGTAGTCTACAATGTATTAATAAGGTTTAACTTGGGACCATACTCTAGAATACAGTTGTCATAGCATGAAAGGCATGGATGGGCTGGCCCAACTGAGGTATTATCAAGGGCCAATTATTGTATCATCAAGGTTATTTTTGAAGTCTCTTTCAACTTTAAAGCGGACAGGGTAAATGAAAAGAACTTGTGATACTAAACGCTTATTATGTTTTACTTGACCTTTTCCTGTTTGAGGGTAGTCAGGACTTTACATTTTTTTTTTCTTTGCATAAAATATTGACTGTTCTTGTATGATTTCACTTCTCTTTTTATTTCTTGTTTTGTATGATCTTTTGATTTATTTGTTAAGGATTGTTGTACAAATCACATGACCATAAAAAGGCTCTTAGGAGGTGTGGGCTTTTGTAAGAGAGAACCAAAATGATGGGATCTAAGAACAAAGATAAAGGAAAACTCACATGCCAATGTAAACAATAAATGTGTCATGTTGCTTTTCAGCAGGGGATGCTAAACATTCGAAATACATATTTATTTATTAAGTTTTGTTATTTTCTTTGCATAAGTTCTTCACCAAAGTAAAATAATATTGGGTTCTTCAACCCCACCCAAATTATTTGAAAATGTATTCAGTCAGTTTCATGTGATGTTTAGTACTTGATCAAATAAATTAAGCCATACATTATTGGTTAGGGGATAATAAAAACAGATTGGTGGCAGATTTTCTTTCTGGAATGTAGTATTATTGATTTGGTTATGTCAGATGATTGGTATTTTTCATCAAAGGGTTTTTGTGTTGGATGCTTAGTTTCATGGAGTGGATTATTGGCTGTATTGATTTTTGTTTGTGTTTAGGATGAGGGTGGGGATGATTCTATGGAATGCATAATACTGGGCAATGAGACACAATTTATTTACAAGGTATTTTGTCTCACCACAATTTTGTGAAGCTGGGGACATTTCTGGACCCAAATTTTACAAGTATGGCGAAAACACGCTGACCTAAAGTGAGGGCCTCTGAATGTTTGTTACTTGGTATTTATTTTATTAATTTTTTTTAGTTTTACCGTGCAATCTTGAACATTTTAAATGGTTATATTTTATGATTTTTATGAATGTAGGATTTATTAGCAAAATATTTCCTTCTGTTTTATAAGCTTGGGCGATATCACGATATTATCGAATATCGCGATATTAATTTGGACACGATTTCGATATCGGATGGATTTGGTTTTAATCGAAATATCAATATATCGCGATATATCGCGATAATCGCGATATATCGATTAAATATCGCGATGTATTTGCTAGCTGATACCCCATAGGTTTGGAGTCAAACCAGAAGAATAGGTCATTAGAACACCTCTCTTATACTAGGACTGTCTCTTCTACAACTTTCACTTGGAGTTTTAAGACTGATATGTCAAATTTCATTAATCGCGATTATATCGAATATCGCGATATATTGTCGGCGATATATCATGAATAAAATAAATCAATATCGCCCAAGCTTACTGTTTTATTGTTGTGTGTAATGGCCTACTAGGCCTGAAATACATACTAGCTTTTGCATTGATAGAACTTTGCAAAACGTTCACTTGTGAATTTTTTTGGAAGCCATTCCTTTCCAGTTGATTTAGCATTCTTTCTTGTTTTTCGAAAAAGTTCACATGTCTTTTCTGTGTTGAGTTTCAGTAATTTTGTTGGTTGTTGTTTAACCCTTACACCATGTTTACCTTGTACACACACTGTTATTTAAGACTTGCAGTGTTTTGTTCACTTCAAAACACTGTTCAAATTTAGGTAGGCCACTTTGTTTTGTTTGGTTTTGCAATACTACAATGTTGCTTTTCTGTGTTTCTATTTCATAAAACTTGAACTGCAAGTAATTAGTGAAGGAGTTTTCATTTCTTCTCATTCATTCATGCAGTAAATTCCATTTTGATTTGTCCAGTACATGAGATAGAATGAACCAATCTCAAGAGACATAACTTTACACAGTTGTACGTAATTCAACTTACACGTAAGGATTTTCCTTCAGGAAGCAGCTAGCTAGTCATCAGCTCTTATGTACTGGGGATGTCTAGACTAGCATAAATGGCATAGTATTGTCTAGCGATGATTATGGGTTTACGACCATACCAACCATAAATCAATGATACAGTTACATCGTTAACCAATGGAATGGAGCAGAAAATGGTCAAAAACTGGATTTGGAATCGTTCAAGAAATCAACAGAAAATGCTGACATCGAAGACACACAAAGTGGATTGGTTTAGTGAGTAGTGACCGTTTGCTATCATATTTGACTACTTTTCAATTTAGTCTGCCATTTTGGGAGCCTGCTTCTAGTTCTATTATGTAATAATTGTGACCATGTAAATGTGCAAGCATTGCCTAAAGTGCACATTCTTCAGGGTAACACTGATGGAGAGTGCAGGCCTTTTTTGTATCAAAGATAAAAATGGTTTTTACCCTTCTGTAAAGCATAACAATTATCAATTAAACCTCCAGCTATTCATTAAATCAACAAAATGTTAATTAACATCCCTATTAAATCATTGCAGGACTAAACTACTAAGGATTCAATCTGCCTCTTGCCTCTAGCCCTTGGCAAGCTCGATGGTCTAGTAGTAAGACGGCTGCTCTAGCGGTGCAAAGATTGTGGGTTCGAATCCAACCAAGTCGGTGAATAGCCTGTAAATTTTTCACAGAATTTGAGAAAGTACTGAATAATACAGTGCTTATAATTACACATCGATGTAAGAGTAAAAACAAAGTTATAATCTAAGATGAATACAAATTATTGAAGTCAAGACTATTTGAGGCTCAACTAGTCGAGGAGTAAATTTCACTGGTCCCCCAGGCTTAAATAGCCACAATTGAAGCTACCAATTCCAATCTATAGTCAAGGGATTGAAGGGTCCATTATCTCAAACATTTTTGCTTTATACTCATTATTGCTTCCATCTTTTCCAATGATAGAATAATTATCAAATGAATGAATTCTCCTTTGTCATGGATTGGAGGCAATTACCTTCTTCAATTCTCAATAGACAATAACGTGTCCATTATATGCCCAATTTGGTTGCATATGTTTGCATAATTTAGGTCAGTTCAAAAGCCTGTAAATTGTAACCTTGAGGACTTAATTAATTGTCATGGTAAACTCTAGTTGTTGCCACAACTAGACACAAACACATGATTATCCATTGCCTAGCAGCATGATTGCGCCAATGATTTGGGTATGCATTTGATGGGAGACCATTCCTTGTCAAACATTTATTGGGATGTTTTGATGACTCATCATCTACTAGTTTATGAATTTGTAAATATGGACAATCAGTAACAGTGCTCAGTAAACATCGGATACCTAATTTACATATTGATTAGACTACTGTTGCATAATTTTACCCGCACTAAATACTTAGAAAATGATGTTGCATTTATTTTTATTTTTTTCTAGCAACCAGTAGAAGTCTGTCTTTTTGAGCTAAGTTGACTGAAATCAACCTGTGAATACTTATTGCACAAATGTTTACACTCGTTCGAATGGCTTATGCGGTTCAGTTAACAAATGTGCAGTTCATAATCATTTAAGGTGTTGAACAGTCATTGGTCTCAACAATTTGGTCAGTTCTTACACGAGACACCATTGATTGGCTCGTCAATTAAGATGATTACATGTAGGTAAACACCATTGACTGTAAGATGCTAGCAGAGCTTTCCTTGTTCTGGTATACAGCTCGACTAAATGTAGTGTGTCTAGAACAAAGTTCCTTTACTTTCTGGAATGGGAAACCATTAGTTGTATCAAACCATCGCTAAAGGCCCCCCCCCCCCCCCAGTCCAAATATGTTTTTTCTTTATGTAATAGATTCCATTAAAGTTTAGGGAAGATGAGACCCAAAATGGGATCTTTGTAACTTTTTATCCCATGTCATTGTCAGTGTGCCGTGTCATAAGTTATTCAAAAGGGACATTTGTCAAACTCGGGAGTATCTAATTGTAACTTTTGACCCCATGTCAGTGTGCCGTGTCATAAGTTATTGACACGTGACATTTTCCAAACTTGCCAATAACATGTTTAGGTTTGTCCCCACTTGGTTAACCCTAATAGGAAGTGACTTTAATCAGAACAGGTGTGTGTCACTCCTGGAAATCATTTAATGTACATTGTTAAGCAATCACCTGGGTGTAACTATCAAAGATGAATGATACACAAACATGATTTGGCTCCTGTGTGTAATACTATCATGTTTGGATTGGGCTGAGCTCCCATCTACCGAACCCTGAGATAGTAAGTCAAGACTCAGATAGTAAGTCAAGAACTGAAGGTTCCATGAGGCTAGGAAGTATGCACTGAGTAACAACCGTGTAAATAAAATCTTGGTTCTTACATGTAGATAAACAGGAGTGCGTTTTGGTAACCCCGAACAAAGCCCAACGACTCAACAGCATCTGAACAATAACGTCACCGCGCTCAGCCGAACACGCGAAAATGCTCAATCTATGACCAATGTTTCTGGTTGGGGTCGCCAAAACGCACCTCTGGGGTTGAGATACTCTTCCAACCATCTGCTCTGGAGGAAGGTCAAATCAGATTGATGATTCGGTCTGAAAGTTTCTTTGTTTGCTGGTTCTTTTCCGGTCAGCCGTCCCAGAGTTAGCGCTAACTTCCTCTAGGGATTCAATGACTGACTTGTCATAGTGTACAGTAGCTACTGTACACTGTATTCATGTTGCTGGATGTTAACTTAAGATTTTATCTCGTTGAAAGATGACTCTCTGAAAATGAAAGTATTTGAGTTTGACGCAATCGGAAAAACTGTTTTTATGTTGTCTTATCATGTCCTGGGTTGTTTGACCCAGACAAAGAAAACACTTGCCTGAAAGTGAAAAAGTGAAATTCTTTTTCAATGTTTTTCTTCTTTTTTTGTATTGGCAGGATTAAAAGGTTCAGCAGTAAAGGATGATACGTACATACGGGTCCATTCTACTAATGTTCAACAGGATCCTGTGATCAACAAGAAAAAGCCACTACCGCCAGCGCCACAAGTGAATCACAGTACGCCAACCCAACCAGCTGTCAACCGAGACAAAGACATCGTCGTCGCCAAGAAAGCACAAGTAGAAAGCATCCCATTAGTCAGTTCATCTCAGGAGGTCCAGGAAGATGACACTTGTAAAGTAGAGATACGAGAGAAGTCTAACTCATTCTTAGACGAGGCAACGGATGAGATTGAACCGGAATGGACTATTCTCGATGCGGATGAATTTACCCCAGAGTACCCAGAGTTGGTGAGACTGCGAGACCACGATCAAGACGATAACGATTGGCCGAGACCAAACGCATCAGGCTCTTGGGAATTGTTATACAACATGGCTGCTGCTGAAGTGACCCAGCCAGAGGTTGCAGGAGATGTGACAGTTGATGGCCAAGGTCCCCAGGAGATGGACCCACAGGATGGATTAAGAGACAGTGAAGAAGATGAACTAGATGCAGGTAATTTACATTATTTACAAGTTGGTAAGACTCTCCAGTTGCAAAGGTCATGGGTTTGAATCCCACCCGAGTAATATCCCTTTAATTCTTTTTCACAGAACTCGGGGAAAGTATTGAGTTTACAGTGCCAACACACATCCGTGTATGGTAAAACCAACTCTATATCCCTGAAGCAAATTTAACAAAGATACCTATTTACTCATAGGTAGTGCTGTGCGGATAGTGAAATTTTGGTATTCGTTTACCGCTGGCCAACTATCTGAAATTAATTGGATATTCAAATAGTTTTTTCCTGCCGCTATAGGGCGCTATTTTTGAAAAAAAAAAAATAATATTAGTTTTAGACAGTGTCACTCGGTTCATTCATAAAAATAACCTTATCTAATTTAAAGATGGCGATTTGCTTTTTCTTTCGATAATGATTGAAGGAAAACTTTCGTAATTTTGAACAAATTATGTCAGAAATGTCATTGTTTTAAGTCTTAACGGAGGTGAGCATAGTTAAACACTTCATTTATGCTGTTTTATGCTGTCTTAATAAGTTTCATAAGGATTTAGACAAAACATTCCTATCACTATCAGTTGTCGCCCGATGTCCGCAGATAGTAGGATTATCTGGTTACTTGGTTGTAATTACATGACTATCAGGTTTATAAATAGGTATTCGTGCCCCTTGCGGATATCCGGTTAAGAAAAATTAGGCATTCGCGGTTACGGATAGGAAAACCTATTCGCCATTAACCGGATATTCAAATTATTCGCCCAGGCCTACTCATAGGTCAGGTTGTGGTTGCCCACACCCAGAAAAAAGATTTCGCTTTGCAGTATTTGGTAATTGTTACATTGGGAATTTGATTTGCACCAGTGATATCAACCATAATGTAAAAACTGGCGTGATAGTTAGAACTAAAATTGTAGAGATGAGTTTTATGGAAACTGACCTTCATTAATTGAAATTGACGTCATAGTCTGAAGGTCTTTGAAAATGAGCTACATTGTCCTTGAGTTTGCTGAGGAGGTCTAGCTGTTTCAAACACTCCTCGCTTGAGGCAGAACTTCTCTGAATAAATTAGATAAAGTCTTTCAATGGAGCTGATAAGACCTTTAGCTCCAGGATTCCAGTTCAGGATTCCGTACTCCAAAATGTGTCTTACATGCGCTAAATATAGAATATTTTAAGAGTTAAAGATTCATGGACATTGTGAGGCTGATCATTCCTAGAATGCAGTTAGCTTTGCAGAACATTTTGTTGATGTGTCACTTCCAGCTCAAACTTTTGGTCATCAACACAAAGTAAACTGTGGTTACCAAGGATGTAATAAAAATGGGCAACATTATAATATTTGTGGGCAGAACAAACTTTACGTACCATCCGAAGGACGAAGCAATGGTTAAGTGTCTTGCTCAAGGACACAAGTGTCATGGCTGGGGATTTGAAACCACACTCTGCTGTCAGAAACACCAGAGTTTGAATTCGGTGCTCTTAACCGCTCGGCCAAGACACTTCCATTAGGAACTTGCATTCAGCTTTTCTCCACGAAAAGGTTAATAATTGATATCAGCTTTTAAAATATTTGTTTATCAAAGAAGGTCTTCATAGAATTAAACGTTTCTTTATAATAAGAAATGCTTTTGAACTCTGAAATGAGACTGAGTGGTAAAGTTTGGTAAGTTTGGTAAAGTTGCACACATTGTACATAAATGCTAGCCTTGAAACCAGCGTGCAGCTAGGCATGAGTGTGATGCAATGGCTTACCAACTGGACTCCATCAGAAAACTACAATGTCAATATTCAGAATTAGAACCTACCTGTACATTGTACCTTTGACATTACGCCTCTCTTAATATTTAAGCATAAGTATGTCCTTAAACCAAAATGAGGCCATAGGCGCATCTACTGCAAGTGGTAGCGGACGTGCGCCTATGGCTTCATTTTTATATGACGTCATGCTTTTTTTTTTAAAGGCGATGCAATGCCCTTTGGTAATTGAAATTATACGACTGTGCTTAAATAAAAACTCAAAGCGCTCAAGACTGATCTTAAAAAGTGCTACTTTAAATAATGGATCATCAATCTTTAAATAATGCTAAGCAACCTGTTATGTCATCACAAATCACCATGCCAACAAAATAACAACACCTCTGCGAATTGTGTGTTGTATGTAGATGAGACCTAGTACTTTGCTACATGTGATGAATTGAAAGTCAGAATTAAACTTACTTTGTAGGGTTGGAATCTTGTAATCTGTACGTTTCTTGACGACTGTCCCTTCCTAGCCATTTTGTCTGCTCATCTCAATTATCTTTAATGGAGCTAAACAGTTTTATCTCATCTCAAATCCCTACATGTACTTTTACATTCGATGTGGACTAACAGGAGCTAGTAATACATCAGGCCATAGAGCAAGTTGAATGTGTTGTGCTGCACCATCCCTCCATGGCTGCACTCAGTATTGACTTAAAGCTCAGTCAGTTTTTGTTTGATTGGAAGGTTTGGCTTAATCCCGTTTATTGAAAAGAAAGACAAAGTTTGTCCCAGATTTAGCGCCTTACTGTTGCCCATACAACTGTTACTATGTACCTATGCAAATTGTTGTTTTATTATCATCAACATTTATGGCTGTAACTGTATTCAGGCTGCTATACATGCTTGCATAGTTACCACAAAACAATTACAAAGTTCTGTTTACCAAAAACTGTTCAGTACAGTTTCTGTTTAATTTATAAACATTAACCAAATCATAGACACGGTGGAGGTTTTTTTTGTCTAATAGTGACATAGAAGTTTCCTTTCCTTGTCTACCTATCTCTGTCTTGTTTTTTGGGGTGTGGGTGTGTACACAAATAAAACAAAGTTTCAGATCAGATGTAGAGTTTACGTTGGACTTTTACCTACATGATACTGCTTCTTTATAGAGGGTTAAAACGCATCTTTTGCGGGACTCAAAATCAGGGAGAATGTTGAATTAAGTCAATGTTTTTAATTTGTGTTTTATGGCTCTGCTTTGCAACCAAATTAATTTAACGTGTGTAAAATGAAATGTTCTTTATTTATATGGCACTTTGGTTTATTATTGTTTTTTGTTTTTTGTTTTTTTTTTTTTGGGGGGGTGGTTCATTATGTACGTTATGTACATTATGTACATTGTACTTTAACAATCTTCAAGAGGGAGGGGGCAGCAAAACAAACAGGACAAAAAGTTTCAATTAAAAATCAGGCTTCTAAAAAGCTATTAGGCCTACTGTATACGTTTTTCCCATCCCCAAAGACTTACCTTCTGAAAAAAAAATCAAAGTAATAACATACTCTCATAGGACTGGATTCAGAAAAACGCTGATTCCAGTCCTCTGGTGTGGACTCGTACTAGAGACCACATAACATAACTTTCTTATGTGATGGCCTTAACAATGCACTACTCATCCATTGAGTAAGCAGCGCTTCTAATCTCATCTCTAGTCTACTATAATCCCAAGTAAATATGATTACATGGTTCTATAGAGACACACACAGCCTTAGCAATTGAGCCAGTTTCCTGCTCAGGTAATACCTCCATTGGTTTGGCAAGGGGTGCCATTGTGAAGAGTTGTTAAAGGAGACAACACCCCCTTTTGAATGGGGTACGTGTAAATGATAAATGCCATCTCAGTGTCTTAATGGTAGTGACCTCACTTGTGCTTCATCTGTCTTCAGACTAGGCTGGTGATGTATTGTTTGCTTTATTGTGTCCAGTGAATTACAAAAGCAGGTGGATAGCCGGTATAAGAACGTGTAGAGTGTAAGTTGTTTTTAGCAGGAAGATTTCATTTGTTTAATTACATGTACAGTTTGTGTTTGTGGTGTTTGATCATTCTGTCTAATAAATGTCATGGTTGTATTGTATTGTAGATGAGCCTTCAACCATTTGGATGCGTTTACAATCATTAATTATGAGTGTGCATAGCCCAGTGCATACATGTAGCATACAACATACAGCACTGATGGACATAATTATTTGGAAATTATGTTTTTGACTTAATTTGTGAAATGTTTGTTTACATGAATCTTTGTTTGTTCAATCATGGATTAATATAATTTACCTGTTATCATTTCTCTGGAAATCATAGGGCATGTTCACACAAGTAGCTAACTTTTAACTGCTAACTTCGCTGCTAAATATTCAGTTAGCAGCGAAGTAAGCTACCTTTTGCGCTCATACGGTCAACATTGTTTGTTGTTGAAGCAAGTTATCAGCAAAGTTAGCTACTCGTGTGAACGTTCCCATAGTTTCTTCTGATGCAATTACTGCATATGTCACCGAAGCTTTCAATGCTTAAATACTAAGCATGGAAATTTACTTCAATATTTTCTGTCATAAAAAAAACACCATGAATTTTGCTTACTTACCTGATAGCAATGAAAATTTCCTTTAAAGTGTTTATAAAAGGTCATTAACTTGCTTTCCAACATCAGCATACATCACAAGTACATTACAACCAACTCTTGTGATATAAATATCAAGATTGCTAGGAATGGCAGAACTTACAACAGCAACATTGTCATAAGAGGACAGCAAAACAAAGACACTTAAAGCAGAAATGAGACTGGGGACTTTATGTCTAAAAGGGATGCCTACTTCTTATTTACAAGCAGACCCTCTTTCAAGCCTGATACTTCACTGAGGCAACAAAGCTGATTGCCTGTGCGCCCTTTGGTCTTTGCCATTGTGCCCTCTATAGGGTGCCCTTACCAAGGAGGAAATGCCTTGGTGCCCTCGCTCTTCCAAAACATTACAACAAGTAAACGGACATCTCTCATACAAATCTTGTGCGTTGAAAAACACGCTGCAGTACACACACAGAAAAGTATAGCCAAAATGCACATACCCTATTTATATGAAACCAAAGCTCCCAAAAGAAACTCGTATTGAGCAAAGTAACTGATTCACATCAATCTTCATTCTGTGTACTTGCTGTACAAACAAACAAAGGTTGTTTTCAGAAATATTTTACACACGTACCAGTTGAGTTCAAAACGATGACTTTTGCACATCAGCGCTTCAAAAGCTACAACATTCACTTCTTACATGTTTCACGGTGGCTAAAACTCCACCCACATCGCTTCTCCAGTGGGCGGTCTAATGCCATTCATTAACCCTGTTCATCAATAGTAACTGCACAGTTGATTGATATGAACCCTAATGAATATTCATACAAAGTTTCAATGAAATTTACATACTATTACTGTATGGTACCTATGCAATATTCATAAACCGGTTGGAAGGCGAAGTTGAGTGACTGCAATCTAATGACTATAGTTGCCGTGCCGCGCGTGTATTGGCATTGCACTGCAGGAGGTCACGCCATCCACCACACACACATAACACGTACACACACGCGCACGCTGCATGGTCGCTGTTGAATAATTCATTACTTTCTAAGCTGTTGTGTGCTGTAATTGGTTCATGTAAATGACAGGATGACGTAGTGTAGCTCATTAAAGTTTGTCACCGCGCCCGTGCGAACTTGTTGTAATGAACAAAGTATACAGGCCTGCTCTTTGCACATTGCTTTTTGCAGTGAACACTGTAGGTTGACTGTATATGATTTGAAGCATTACATGTTATGTATTGTGAAGTTTTCAAATATTTATACATTATGCAATATTTTGGTATTAACATACGGATGTTTGAGTAGCCAATGAATACACAGTGTACTCTGTGCTTTAGTGCTCATCTCTTCCTTAAAATCCAATGATACATTTCCCCTTTAAAGTGTGTGACTGCATAATGTCATGTTCAGAGAGGTAATGAGTAAATAATCTTTTTGCTTTTTACTGATACATTGTGCCAGCAGTTTAAATAGATTGTGGATGTACTACATGATCGAACAATGTGTCTATACCATTTTATGGCGCCACAATTAATGCATGATAATTTGAAAGATTTTGTGTTGTAAAATTTGAAATTACTAAAAAGTTAAAATTACATTTAATAGAGGGCATACTATAAGAGGAGGGCTGGCAGTGGTCTCATATCTTGGACTAATATCAAGACAAGAAATGCTTAGCCAAACTGGGCTGTTTACTAGTCAAGAGTGCTAACTAACCAAGCGTGATTCTTTTCGGCCCAGTGGGCTTGTTAAAAGTTTACAACCTTCCTGTTTGAAACTATTTTACCTGAAAGTATTAAACATGGGCGTATCAAAATTCATTCAATGTGTGATTAGGAACTTACTCATAGTGCTTTCCGTGTCTGCTGGAATATCTCTATGGACTTGAACCCACTACTCCCCCCCCCTCCACGTTCAAAGAGCAGATGTTTAAAACATGAGACCTCTGAGTAGCAAGAGGCCAGTTCAAATCCTGTTATAAATACTGATTATTCTTGTTCCAATTTCTATTTTTCCAGGCTCTCAATTAGAAGACCAAGGCAGTGCTAAGAAGAAGAGGTTCAAGCCTTGGAAGTCACTACGCAACTTCTTTAAGAAGAAACGACTTGAAAAGGAGGAAGGAGAGACGGAGGATATCCTTGGGGCTAAATCCAAGTCAGTAGGGGAACTTCATCAGGTGGAAACTGATGAAGAGGGTGCAGAAGGGTAAGACTTTACTTGAGTAACATTGAAAGGTTAATAAGCTCAGGGTACTTTGGGTAATTTGGCCTGGCAACGGTGATATCTTCCCATTTACCTTTCACCTCTGTGGTAGGTAGAATGGAAGAAAGTTGGAAGAGTAATCTTGCAACGAGGTACTTCTGGTAATCAGAGTTGACTTTATAGGGGTATTTTCCCTTCTAGAGTAACATTGAAAGATTAACAAGCTCAGCGTACTTTGGGTAATTTGGCCTGGCAACGGTGGTATCTTTCCATTTACCTTTCACCTCTGTGGTGGGTAGAACGGTAGAAAGTTAGACGAGTAACCTTGCAAGGGGTACTTTTGGTAATCAGGGTTGGCTTTTCTCCCACTGCCTTTTACCTCTATGGTGGGTAGTAGGCAAGAAGTTACTTGAGTAAACTTGGAAGGTTATAAAGAGTGTACTTTTGGTAATCATGGTTGGCTTTAGTGGTACAATGTATCTTTCCACTACCTTTTACCTCTGTTGTCCCCTAAACTCAATTCCTGCCTCAGACCGGAGCCTCACTTGTGGATTGGCTGTTCAGTCTTTACCTGAATGCGTGGTTAGGATATGATGTTTATATCATAATGCTCTTATGATTATTTCTTCCTTTTCTGTAATCCGGTCAGGGATTCGGTCAGGAATGTATTGTATGGCAGTTTATCATCCATTTGTTGTTTTTATTTTTATTGATCTTGCAAAAGCCTCTGCAAAGCCACGAGTTCGGATATGGTCTAATATTCATTAAACAGCGGCGTAACTAGACATTTTCATTTGGTGGGGCAAGTGGGGGCAAAGATTAAATTTTGGGGGGGGGCCAAAGAAGTGCAAGATTGTTATTAAATATGTTAACTGATATTAGTGCTGGGCGAATAGTGAAATTTTGATATTCGGATACCGCTGGCCGACTATCCGAAATTAACCGGATATTCGAATAG
Organism: Asterias amurensis; assembly: GCF_032118995.1. Lineage (NCBI taxonomy): Eukaryota > Metazoa > Echinodermata > Asteroidea > Forcipulatida > Asteriidae > Asterias > Asterias amurensis. The sequence goes on from NC_092651.1 coordinate 27,860,260, forward strand.
TTTTTTCACCGCTAGAGGCTGCTATTAAAAAAAAAAAAAAAATCTTTTTGTTTGCCGCTAGAGGGCGCTGTTCGTTTGTGAATGAGATCTTTTGGGCGGATTGATATTAGTTTTAGACAGTGTCACTCGGTTCATTCATAAAAATAACCGGATCTAATTTAAAGATGGCGATTTGCTTTTTCTTTTGATCGTGATTGACTCTACGTGAAGGAAAACTTTTGAAATCTTTGAACAAACTACGTCAGAAATGTCATTGTTTTAGCTCTTCACGGAGGTGAGCATAATTAAATACTTAATTTATGCTGTTTTATGCTGTCTTAATAGAAGTTTCATAAGGATTCAGACAAAACATTCCTATCAGTTGTCGCCCGACGTCCGCGGATATTCGGATATTAAAGAATATCCGGTTACTTGGTTGTCATTACAGAACTATCCGGTTTATAAATAGGTATTCGCGCCCTATGCGGATATCCGGTTAAGAAAAAAAGGCATTCACGGTTACGGATAGGAAAACCTATTCGCCATTAACCGGATATTCGAATAATTCGCCCAGGCCTAACTGATATATAGTTGATACACACCAATGCAGTTCTAAAACAGTCTACATACATAGTCAGCAGGTAACAGGATTGCGAAAACAACAAAATCTAAAGAGAACTTGTCATTTTGTATAAGATAAAACTTTTCGTCTGTATAAAAGGATTAAATTACCAACTGTGATCACAAGTACCAATTTAGAGTTTTACACGGCATTCTCAAATAGGCTCTGTGGGTGTGTAAATACCCAAAACATAATAATATTAGGCCAAGTAAAAATAGAAAAATAGAAATGTTTAGCGTCCCCGCCCGCTTCCTTTTACAGGACACCTCCTTTTTTTTATGCACATTTTTTTTTTTTTTTTTATTTGAAAAAGGGTTATTTTAACTTATCTCAGCAAAAACAAAAAAAATCTGAATGTCTTGTCTGAATGCCTTGACCAAACTGTTTCATTAATGTTTTGTGTATTTCAGCAGCAGAAAAAACAATGGATATTTGACATTCATGGCGACCATCTTGAAATAAAAAATAAAAAGCCCCTCCTCCTTCCCATTTTTGAGAAACCCAGACACTAAACATGTTTCTTTTTTATTGCCTTATTGTAACAAGTGTAAGCCATCAAAAAAAGAAGAAATAAGGGGTTGAAATTGTGGGCGTTTAATAATCACATTTTAGTTATGAAACGGATATTTAAAATAGGCCTACCTCTCAATTGCACCGCTTGCTTCAAAGGAGAAGAAATGGTGTAAGCAACCTTTTTTGCTGGCCATTTTGCTGTAGTAAATTTCTCTGTAGTGCATCTGACCATGGATCTGACTAAGTTATGTTAACGGAGCTATTGGTCTGCTTTTTAACAGAACTTTGTCACATCCTGCACTCTCTGTAACTGCAAAACCACAACAAACATTTACCGCCAATATGATCGCGCACGCGTTTCCAGGCATTTTTCATGTTATAGTCCACATATACTGATATGAATAAAAGTTTTCCTTTTTACGGCAGCATTTTATATTAGGCCTATAAGAATATACTTTTTTTTCTGATTTCATATGGGGGGCAAGAGGGGGGGCAAGGGTTCTGGGCGGGGGGGGGGGGGGGGGGGGGGCGCCGGCCCCCCTGCCCCCCTCTGGTTACGCCACTGTCATTAAATAATACCAACCAATGCTACCCTTGCATAGCCTGGGCCTTTGTTTTTAATGAAATTCAGTCTCGTTATTGTTCTTGCATCATCTACATATAGGAAACATGACAGAGATGGTAGCTGCAAATAACGTAACCAGTTACGATCTTTCCTTCTATCGATTTTAAAAAGACAGACACTTTTATTTGTTTTTGTCAATTGATAAATATGTCATTGTGTACAATCCAGGTTATGTAGGTATAAGAGGTGAAACCATTGTATCCATATGAAAGAGGCATCAAGGTGGACTTTGTCCTTAACCAACATTGCTAATTAAAAAGGGTTTTGTCCTTTTTCCCAGTAGACCTACTTCAGATGTTTTTTACCTAGTGTACAGTACGCTGTATCGCTGTTGTTGTCACTAGCAGTTGTCGAGTCTTTATAATCTGGAAGCAAATAATACATAGTATGTATTCACAACACAGCTTCTAGTTCCATGTACCTGTACTTGAAAGATGCTAATCTCATTGTTTCCTGATGATAACAATTTGTTGGGATTATTTTGAGCACTGTTTTTCCGTGTGGATATCGCAATGTGAATCTTTTTAGGGTTTGGATACTTTTATTTGTCACTGAGGAATATCGAGAGAGATTTGGTTTTGTAACTGCGGAGGGATCTCCTTAAGAGTTTGTTGTGGCTCACTTTATGTTTCGATTCTGGATCGTTGGTAAGTTCTGATCTTCTTTTAGGTCTAGGATAATTTTAGACTCTGATGCTGCATCCTGCCATGTATGAGCATTTGTATTGGTTTACAGTGACACCTCATGTGAGCTGTAATGGTTCTGAATGGAAGTAGTGTTCTTCTTTGTACCCTCTATAGGAGAGAAGCATTAAATTGGGGTTGAGGCATTGCATGGTGAGGCATCACTATATTCGGTTTGCAGTAGCACCATGCATGTGTGTGTCTACTTGCCAGGTAGAGTTTGTTCTTTTGAGAACTTATCTTTCTTTATATTCTACTACCGTCGAGTAGGTTATCATGGTTATTGGAAGTATGGAGACTTCTCAATCTAAAAAGAACCGTCCTGCATGTACTACCTGGGCAAAAAGTAGAAAATTGGCCGGGACTACTACTTATAGCTTTGGTGGATTGATGGAACTTCTTGTCATAAACTTCACTCTGGTGGAGTGAGTTCTTAATTGGTCTCAACATTTCGTCTAGCCTTCATCGGGAGACTGAAGAACATCAAAACATAATCTACCTAGCAAGTAAACATGGTGTCACCGCAAACCATATTTATAAGAGCATTTTAGTTCTTACAGAATGGTGTGTTCAATCTCCATCAACTTTCTCCATTATCAACTTTCTTTTTGCCAGCCTGACATTATGTTTTTGAGTTTGCGTAGGATGTGCACCTGTTTTCTGCTAACAATGGAAAGTTCACACCTCAGTTTGTTTGCATACATGTACATGTATGGATCTTCTTTTATTGTATATTTAAAAACAACCTTGATATTTTCACGAGCAGGAGGCTGGTTCATAAATGCACATTGCACACACAGATTTAAGAATTGTACATCTACATAAAGTTTTTTTCCAGGCTGCATTGTTTGGAAAGGTGAAGATGTGATGGAAATATGAAGACACAGTTGGTTTGTAGACACTCGGTGCTTAGAGATTATTCATGTAACGATATGAACTACCAAAGGTAAAACATGTTACCTGTGCATTGAGTATGGCATCGTAGGACGCGAGTTACTGAGTAATGGCATTGAGTATGGCATCGTAGGACGTGAGTTACTGAGTAATGGCATTGAGTATGGCATCGTAGGACGTGAGTTACTGAGTAATGGCATTGAGTATGGCATAATAGGACGTGAGTTACTGAGTAATGGCATTGAGTATGGCATCATAGGACGTGAGTTACTGAGTAATGGCATTGAGTATGGCATCATAGGACGTGAGTTACTGAGTAATGGCATTGAGTATGGCATCATAGTACGTGAGTTACTGAGTAATGGCATTGAGTATGTGTACTAACTTCCTTCAAACCATCTTGCTGATAAATCAGTTGTCACTGTCAGTCATTTGGGGGTCAACAAACTCTGCACAGACAAAAAATGTGGATAATATAAATTCCAAAATGGCATCATGTGCAAGAGGTCTGTCAAAAAGTGTTAGAATTATGAAATCATCAAATAAATTATTATATTTTGTTTTTTTCTGTTTGTAGGAATCTGAGCACATCACCAGGCCTCGTACCCCTATCTAAGGTCATCAGTGTGTCTGAAGATAGTGTCTTCAGTCCAGATAAACCAGCTCCAACCAAGGAAGAAGTACGCACCTCAGCTGAGATGAATATCTCTAATGCATTCACTGTAAGTTTGCTCCCTCTTTAGGCTGCCCACCCCCCCCCCCCACTGCATGGACAAAATAGGGTGGATAGATTGGCAAAAGCGTTTTCTTTTCCTCAAAAAGGATTTTGGCAACTGTTACAATGGGCTGATGCAGTCTACCGGCAGGTCACTCGAAATAATAACCTTCCTTTGTGATTTATCTGCACGAGCTGGCGTGATTGTTCATGCGTGACCTCGGTTTGAATATATAATTAGTCCAAAGGGCTTCTGAAATTCAGTCTAATTCGGCCTTATCTGAAAAGTATTGACAGAAATAATGAAGCAGTACATTGAAATAAAGAGCATATCTGTCGTTTTGTTTCAAAAAAATCGTTGCAACTCAAATGTAAAAAGAGAAATTTGTACGTAAAAAAATGGCTTCAAAAAGTAAGAAAACAAGTCACAAAAGCACGGCAAATTTTCCTGTTATGAATGTCAGCAACAGTCCAAAACTCAAATTCAAAACTCCCATTAAGAAAAAATCAACTATTAGACAGCATGGTTTTCCTGCACGGTGATTGGCTGGCGATGACATCATGGACTAATATGGCAGCTTGCTGTTTTTCGTTGGTATGGAGCTCCAACCACAACGGCAGCAGTGGTCAATAACAAAAGAGCCCATCTATACCATGGGATGAATGAGCTGATCCTCATTCAGCTCATAGTTTAGACCGGCGCTTTTACCATACCAACGAAAAACAGCTTGCTGCCATATTCCTCGATGATATCATCGTCAGCCAATCACCCATGCAGGAAAACCAGTTGATTTTTTCGTAATGGGAGTTTTGGATTAACGGTGGAAATCGCTGTATCCTGACTGGACTATGTAGGTTCCGGTCTCGCTTTGAACATTTCCAGGTAGAATATGAAACAATCTATCCATGTACTAATTGGGGACTGTTGCCGACATTCATAACGGGAAAATTTGCCGTGTTTCTGTGACTTGTTTACTTTGTTTTTGAAGCCATTTTTTATGTACAAATTTCTCTTTTTAAAATTTGAGTTGCACCGATTTTTCAATTTACTGGTACATTATTTTGGTTGAGACTTTTCAGAAAAGGCTGAAAATTACCAAATTCCTGAAGCCCTTTTGACTAATTAATATTCACACAGAGGTCACGCACGAATAACGATGCATACTCTGCAGATAAACCACAGAGGAAATTAGTGACCTGCGGGTAGACTGGATGGTATTTTCATTTGTTGATTGGTTTAAGATTCCTTTGCCAACTTTGACAAAAATCAAAAGAGGCGTTGTTTTGGGGCAAGGTAATAGGAAACTAAACTATTTTTGGGAGGCCCTACATAAGCTTTCTTCACTTCAGTTTCCTTTGTTTCCCTAATAAGTCAGTGAGATTTCTGAGCGCTGAGAATAAAATGATCTACATTGTGCATTGAGAAAGTGTTAAATGACGTATGTCAAGCTAAGTTTCCTTCAACCACCTATTAACACAGAGCGAGCTGAATGACAAACTTAAACGACGGTCGGGTGGTCCAGAGGATGTTGCACCAAAGGCTGTCAAACGGGGCTCTACTCAAAAGACACCAGAACCCAAACCACCAGAGCCTAAACCTACCCCTAGGGACAGCAAAAAGAGACAGAGTGGCGGTATAAGCAAAGATGAGGTTGGTTCATTCCTAATATTTACTCTATGGAAAGGGTTTGCAGTAAACCATATAATGACAACCATTAAATGAGTTGGGGTAGTTCTGCAAAGAACTGTTGGTTTCAACTCGGCATTTCGATCAGTATGCTCTGATCGTTTTTTTTTTCCCTTTTTTTTTCTCCAGAAGACGATCAGAGCATACTGATCGAAATGTTGAGTTGAAACCATTGGTTCTTTGCAGAAGCACCCCAACTCATTTACATGGTGTTACCACAATCCCTTTCCATATCGTATTTCCACCATGCAAAGTTTAAAGGAACACGTTGCCTTGGATCGGTCGAGGTGGTCTTTGAAAAGTGTTTGCAACAGTTTGTAATAAAATGCATGTGTAGAAAGATGATGTAAAAGTAGAATACAATGATCCACACAAACATGCCTCGAAATTGCTCGGTTTTCTTTTCAACCTCGTCAATGGGCCGACCGTGTTAGTTTGCACAGTAAAAGGAAAACCATGCAATTTCGAGGAAAATATTTTGTGGATCATTGTATTCTACTTTTAAAACATCTTTCCAACCATTTTTATATGAATTTTATTTTATTTTTTAAACAGTTACAAACGCTTTTTGTAGACCAACTCATCCGATCAAAGGAAACGCGTTCCTTTAAAATCCTACTTAAATTTTACCATATTGTACCACAAACGCATTTTATATATCCTTGGCTATTCATCCAAAAGGGAAATTTGTGTGAATTTGCAGCAAAACTTCACAACTTTTCAACCATATCTTGGCGACTACTTATATACTGCTCAGTTTTGACCTGATATTTCCCCTGCTGTAGAGGGTTAGAATTCAGTAGGTAGCAAACGCAGCAACCTGGGGCTAAAGCATGCCATGACACTAGACCTTTCTACTTGCTTCATTGACAGCAATTTGTGCTCTATGTTTCCATCATCTTGTATTTCTTGCCAGCCGTGTGTGAACTAATATCTTGGGAAGCATATTTGTTATTTTATCAATAGTGCAAATGTTGAGAGGTACTTTTGTTTGTTGATTAAAAGAAGAAACAGCAAACCACCTTATTTCCATAGGATTAAAGTTTTTGACCTTTCATGAATAGTGCACCTTTAAGTTGATGAGTGAGTAATGAGTCTACTTTAAGAATGGAAGTCACATGTATCCACCTGTTAATTAACAATAATGACTTTGAACTCTAAGGTCATACCTATACTGAGACTACAGCCGGGGAAAATATTGTGAACGGGAAACGGGCATGGTCGGCAGTAAGACTTAAGCCCAATTCATACTTCCTGTGAATGCGAGAGCGAAGGGAATTTGAAGTGAATTAAACTTCACAACTTTTTTTCTTGCTGCAAGTGTTAGCAAAAGTTGAGCACAGTTCAACTGCTGCAAATTATTTGTTGCGAATTAGTGATCCACTATTCGTATCGCATTTACATTTGAAGGAAGTATGAACTAGGCTTAACAGTTGAACCCATTATTCAATAAGCATCTGGTAGGATCTACAAACTGGGTGTCTTAACCTACTGTACATTGGGTAGATTAAAACTAAAAATAAAAGAGATCAAAGTACTCATTGACCTTGTTACAATACTTGATGATCAGCAGGTCTGGCAGGGTGTTCAACAGACTCTCAGACCTAAAGACTTTGGCTTTGGCTTTGGCTTTGGCTTTGGCTTTAGAATAATTTGTCTCCATTGTTGAAGGTATGTGCCATCTTTAACAGATGAATGGAACCTAATCCAGAGCGGAAAGATGTTGCTACAGTGGGGAGCCTTCATTTAGAAGTCAAACAGAGGTTGCTCATTAGCATGTGAAGTCGCTGCGCAAACTTAGACTCTTGTTTCTATTGTTTCATGATCATTTTGCATCTAAGATGGTGTTAAGATAACATCAACAAATAAAGTCTATTGTAGTGCACTTCGCCGTTTGGTTCAGTTCATTTCAACACACATTTTAATGCCCAAATCGTGCACAGATTGTTTAAACATGGTTTCCAATTTTAAGTCACTGAAAAAGTACACGATAACCTTGTTCGTTGGACCGCTTTGTCACTTTGCAGGTGATATTACATGCACATGTACTTTGTACCACACATGTCATTTACTGGATATTTGTGTTGCATGTTTATTTGTATTGATTTTTAGCTCTCGGCACGTTCTAGAAAACATCCCAGCAGTACGAAGAGATGGGTAAAGCAACATTTTTAAACGGTGTTCTGTGGGAACTATTTAACTGTTACTTCATTTCACTAACGTTGAGCTGGATTTATTGCAATTTATAACAAGTTTTTTTGCTGTGATATTTTCTTCACCTTTTTTTTTATAACATGGTGTGGGTTTTCTTTCACTCTGGTGTCACAAACAGCCTTTGCAAGGTATTGATGGTGCAGTGCTGACATATATTGGGTTGATAGTCAATTATTAAAGGAACATGTTGCCTTGGATCGGACGTGTTGGTCTTTGGAAAGCGTTTGTAACTGTTTGTTATAAAATGCACATGAGTAGAAAGATGTTTTAAAAGTAGAATACAATGATCCACACAAGCATGCCTCGAAATTGCGCGTTTGTCCTTTTATCTCATTGACTAACATGGTCTGCCTTTTATGGGAGTCAAATTTTTGACTCCCATAAATGGCTGTCCGTGTTAGTTCGCAAAGTACAACCACGCAAATTTGTGTGGATCATTGTATTCTACTTTCAAAATATATGCATTTTATAACAAATGGTTACAAATGCTTTTTATAGACCAACTCGTTCGATCCAAGGCAACGTGTTCCTTTAACAGTTGTCATTTGAGGTTGTGTTTTTTGCTTTTTCAATATAACATCCTTGCATTAACACACAGTTTTCCGGATATAAAAGGTCAACCTCTACAAAGAGTGAAACTGATACAACTTTGTTCATATCTGTTGACAAGCGGACAATTTAGCTTGAAGTCTGGCTTCTTGTGTAGAAAGACGAAGATGTCTATACAATTGTTTCTACCTTTCTAATTTTTGAAAACACAGGAATCTTTTATAAAATGATGAGCATAATAGGCTGCTGCAACATTATGATTGGTGTGCAAGACACACTGTGTACGCTGTCGTCTTGCCAGGAGTATTCTATTAACCCCCCCCCCCCCCCACACACACACAACACACCCCAAACCAATCCAAATCCAAACTAGCTGTTATTATTGATTGTGTTGGACTATTCAGTAGACTGAAGTGAATCAGACATACAAGCATAATCAAAAGGTCCGAGTATTGGGTTAGTTTTAGACTTTGTTTTAAGTGAGAAAAGGTAGACTGAGTTGTTATACTTGACTAGGATCCTTCCTCACTATAACCTGTTGGACCTTGATTATGGTGGTATGTCTGATACCAAGTAAAGGGTTGTTAATTAATATACTAGCGCAGTCTTTAGTCCAACAGGATCAAACAAAACAGATACATGTAGTTGAACTTTGCACAGGGTTGAGAATGGTTAATGTTTCATTATGTTAATATCGTTTGCGGTTCCTGGAAGCTAACCTCAATTTCAAACAAACTTTTGATTTACAGAATGGAACGTTTATAAAGAAACTGCCTTAGCCTAAATCTGTTACATAAATTGTTGTATTAAGCATGGTAGGGGTTTGTAGGAATCATTTGTTTTTCTTCCTTTTCACAAAAACGTAACCAAACTTCAAGCTCTTTATGCTAAGCAAACTTTAACCAGGCTTAGCAAGTTTATGCGTTTTACACATTTACATGATGATTGGGTTAATTCAGACCTAGAATTACAAACATGTAGGGAAGTCTTGGATATCTGAAAGTCTATTGGAACCTTATAAAGGGTCACCACGACCAGAGCCCGTGGCCTCCATGTGGTTCAAGGGATGTTCAAACTTAGCATTTGTTAAGCAGTACTTTGGAATTGTGCCAACACAAGTTCAATATGAAACTTCAGCGACATGAATCGGCTGTATTTGATTGAAGTGAACAGGAATGTGTGGGTTCACTTCCTTCTGGGGTCAGCCACCCATGGTTTTGTATAACAAACACTTTCAATGAAATACCGTTGACGTGCTGCCAACATCTCTTATTAATAACAATTAACAACTCACTCCGCAGTAGTGATATTAATAACAAGAAGTCCCCCTCGATCCACTAAGCGAAAGTAATAGTCCCAGCCAGTGTCCTTCCTTCGGAAAAGATTGTTAAGAAGCAGGACAGTAGTAGATAAGCTTTCCAAATTCTAAACATCAACTGTGTGGTAGTAGAATATATCGCAAAAAAGGTTCTGAGAAGAAAATAATCTACCTAGCAAGTTGATAAACACTTGGTGTTACCGCAAACCAAAAATACACCATCTCATGTAACCATTTTGCATCAGTAGAAATAAATTAAATACATACAAAAGTGTTTTATATACCACCAGTTCATCAAGACCACAGAGAAACAAGGAAACAATATCTCTTGATTCTCATCCTTCTTAATAGTGACCAGACTATTTTGTCATTCCTGCCTCACATTAGTTTCCAGATCAATTTGGTGCATCATACAGCAGGTTCGTTGCTGAGCTAGATGGTAAAGTAAATAGCTGAAAAAGGGCAGTAAACAACCAGTCATGAGTTTATAAATATTTAAAGGGACACATCGGCTCACCGTTTACGCAGTTTAGGGGTGTAGAATCATAAATAATGTTTTTATAGCTGGTTGCTGTAAAAAAAATCATCAAAATGTCACGATTTAGCGAAAAATGATTTTAAAAAACCAAAGCGGCCATATATCAAGCTTCCGTTAATAGGGACTCTTTGAATGTGAATTTTACATTAGATTTTTCACAATTATTTACATTTTGTAGCGATAATTTGAATACATGATCTTTTTCGTCAATTATTCGTAAATAATTTTGTAAAAAAAAAGATTTGAATTTGGTTAAGTAAGTTACTTTTAGACGGCTGAAAGTAAAACTAGCCCGGAAGGTCACGTGATTGTTTGTACCACTATTTTGTTAGAACAATCGCGCGACCTGCGTTTTTGTTTTAAAATGCTCAAAAAAGGCTAAATTTTATGATTCTTTTTAAGGACTGTTCTTCTTCATTCCTGGAAGACCGTTGAAGTCATATCTTAATCTATTTTGTAGCCCAAATAGTCCAATTCGGCCGGTGTGTCCCTTTCACCAATACTGTTATCCTCTAAGTGGTGAAGTTATATTTGGGGTTTTGTGAGGTAAATGACTGTAGTTGATGTCCAGAAATAGCATAGAGGATGTTGAGATGATGGTTTGCTGTTGTCATTATTGACCTTATCTGTCATTGATGAGTGAACTTCGATTATTGGAAATGACGCAATGAACTGCGTATACAATCATGACCTTCCTATCACCTCTTCATGTTTCTCTGTTGCAAACTGGTCCAGGGTTGAATCTTGTACACTAGTAATTAAGAAGTTCCAGTGAGTTTGGTGGGGTTTCTCCTCCTTCCGTTTAAATACCTCAGCGTTGAGGTTTAATTGGCAGGAAACAGTCTCAGTTTAACATGGTAGTGAGTCATGCTGACTTTCTACAGCCGCAGCGGAAAAGGCTGAAACATGAAGGTTAGCTAGACTACACGTTGAGGCAACCTCTACTTTCTCAAGCTTTCCCTGTACTGTAATACATGGACTCCTGCCTAGACTTGTACAACTACTACTAACAGATCAAACCATGTGTTACTGTTAAAATAGTGGAAAATACTTGTAAACAGCTGTTTGTAAAGTCTGTCCTTCGGGAATGACGTTTCTAACCAAATCGTGAGCCAGCTTTATATATTCAGACCAGAGCGAGGGATAAACAAAACAATGAACGGCAATCTTCCAACAGCTGATTCTGTTTGGTATTTTGAGGAAGATATATTTAAGGAGCCAGAAGAAGAGTTAATATGTCCTCTTTTGTGTCCTCATGACTGTCCATTGCAGAAGAGTTTCTCAGCAGCGACCTATGAAGAAAGGAAACATGAGGTCCAGCAGGAGGAGGACAAGAACAAGACTAAAGTTCAGATCACTCCAGCTACGCAAGGTAAGCAAGATCTTTACACTCTCATCCCTAACTCTTGCTCCCTACTCGCCCTAACCGCAAGGTAAGCAAGATCTTTACACTCTCATCCCTAACTCTTGCTCCCTACTCGCCCTAACCGCAAGGTAAGCAAGATCTTTACACTCTCATCCCTAACTCTTGCTCCCTACTCGCCCTAACCGCAAGGTAAGCAAGATCTTTACACTCTCATCCCTAACTCTTGCTCCCTACTCGCCCTAACCGCAAGGTAAGCAAGATCTTTACACTCTCATCCCTAACTCTTGCTCCCTACTCGCCCTAACCGCTCTCCCATGCCTGTGTTCCCTTTAATAACACCCCCCCCCCCCCAAGGCAACTGTTATTGTTCCTGCATATCTTCAAATACAACCTTCGCAATTAAATCATGATGTCATGTAATTTGGGAAAGTAGCAGGCACACTAAATGTTTTAAGGTCATCTGAAAATGACTGTATGGAACGATCTACATGCTTTTTTACTAGTTATAAATAGCTGTTAGCCACATCACCCGATGGACAATTGTTGTCATTCAAATCATTGCAAAGTCTTAACTTTTCATTAGGTCATATAATACCCTTACAGAGCATGGGTAGATAACTAGCTCTGCATAGTTGTTGAGCCATTCATAACATTTTGTATGCAATATTTCTGCATACAGCAATGGAGGACTAATGTGTTTGGAGGGCCATCATCAATTAAACCAATGAATGAGTTTCACCAATAGAGGGCGTACACCTGTCTTTATTTTATGTTGTGAAATCACTTGCTAGCATTTAGTGGTCTTTATTTTCTAAAAAGCTTCATCAAACAGACTAGTCAATTCCTTGTCCATTTCAATTGAACTGGTGTGGTATGTGTCGGGGGGGGGGGGGGGGGGCAACACACAGCATGTTCCAATGAGTTTTACTGCAATCAATGACATTAATGGCACTGGACACGCTTTGTAAAGTGAAAGACTAGTATTCTCACTTGGTGTATGCCAGTATATATATGCATAAAATAACAATTCTGTTAAAAATTTGGCTCAATTGGTCGTCGAAGTTTCAAGAGGTATATGAAATGCTTCACAGGCCTTAAGTCTTTTATTATTTGAATAAGCACTTATCTTTTTCTCAAAAACTACATTACTTCAGAGGGAGCCGTTTCTCGCAATGTTTTATACTGTCGACAGCTCTCCATTGCTCATTACCAATGAGTATGCTAACACTTGGTTTGAGTAACTAACAATAGTGTCCAGTGCCTTCAAGTTAAAACAATGATGTTCTTACATTGTTGAAATTCAGTCACAATTTATTTCATACTCAACAGAATTGAAAGGTATTTATCAGAATCAACATTTGAGCATCATTCAAAATATTACACAGTGATGTATTAATTATTTAATTGAAAAAGACAAGACCACCGGACCTGTCTCGTCATAAGTTTACTTGCTTAACACTAAAACCTCTGGACTGTTGTCAAATATACCTTTTGAGCCCTTAACCTTTTGCAAATATGCAACAATAAACTGTATATGTCTTACATGTTTGCATACACAATTTAGAAACCTGGAACAGTCATGCCTCTGGCATTGACTTAGCATGTCCTATTGCACCAGACTTGTAAAGCCTAGGTTGGCATTTAAACTGTGTTTAACAGGGCTGATCCGTAGATGGAGTTTGAAATGATTGAGATTTTAAAATAGCGGAAAAAGGTTGTCGATCCCATCTACCACCATACATTGTACAAACACCATACTACAGTTGAATGGCCTGTCTTTGAAGCTAGTCCCTTACTGTGAGTGGTATATACATACATTCCTTTACTTATGGCATGTTTTTGTGTATTTTTGTCTTATCAGGGGTTGTTTCCTCAGAGAATACAGCAGAGTTTGACTTTGACTTTCTGAGCAGCACCAAACTCCTTGAAAATACAGCAGCCAAACATCGGATCTCAATCGCACCAAGGACAAGAAGAGCAACAACAAGAGCTGGAAATGTAGGTCATCAATAATAGTTCTAAATAACGTCATGGGCTTGAAAACAAAGTTCTGAAGAAAAAAATATGAATAACTAAAACAATTAAGGTGGTTTTTTTTATTTTATATATAAGTTATTGCAATTGTTAACAATTGTAGGGTCTATAACTCAAGATCAAAGAGAGACTATGCTAAACATGACTGCACGAGTAAATTGGGTTTGAGAAAAAAAAATTGCTGATAAAGTAAACATGTACTAAGAATTTTACAAGAAATATCTTTGCAATGTATTGGTAAGGTGCAGGGACTTGAAGTGTATTCAATATAAGACAGCATACATTATCAATAAGGAGACAATATATACTTTAAGATTTTGCAACTCCAAGTGTGATGAACAAGATACTATTATTTAAATTTGTCTTTCAACTTGTTAACACTGAAATGTTTTTTTGTTATTACAGCGACCATCACCTCGGCCACACACGACCCATGACACCATTCCTATTAAGACAGAGACAACGAGTGAGTTGGCCCACCCTGAACCTACCCCAAAGAGACCTAAATCTGCCCCCTTAAACATCATCCATCATCCACGCCCCTCCTCTAGCCCCCCACCCCTCCCTACCACACCCATCCCCTCAAAGAGAACATCCACAATAAAACTTGAAAAATCAAACTCGACTGAAACTCAGAAATCAGCCACCATTCCTAGAGCCAATGAAATCCCTAAAACTAAACGTCCCCCACCTATTAAACTACCCCGTCCACCCTCTTTAGGCCCTCTGGTGCTCCCACCCATTCAATCCTGCCATAATCTTAGAGGTGGCCTCAAGCCGACCCCATTTCGGTCCAAATCTCTTGGTGAGACTCCGAGTGAAGCCATGTCTCCAGAGAGAGAGAATGCTGACGTTGAACCCAAGAGTCTTGAGTCATTGATAAGCACTGATGATTCAGGTAACGAAAAACCACTTAGTTGTCATTATCATCATGCATGGTTGGCACAAGGATGCATGTCTCAAATGGTGAACAATTTTCTTTTGAATGGAGTTGAGTACGTACTTTTTTATTCAAAATTACTTGGCATGATTGTAATTTCTTTAGCCTGAATTCCCCCACCCCATAACCCTTTTGACTATCAACCTAAGGTTACTCCGCTACTCCATGCCATATTCCTTCTCCGAAGTTGGCCACTGTTCACTCTGCAAACCCATCTCCAAACCCATCTCCAAACCCCTCTCCAAACCCCTCTCCTTAATTGCTTTTGAATCTGATTCCAAACCCCACCCCAACCACTATGTCCTCTGATGGTTGAATGATCTTTGTTGTTTTAAATGTAAATTTTTAACTATTACGTTGTTACACTAACAAAACAAATTCAACTATTTGATATTCCGCGCACCTTTTGTTTATTTTCGTTTGTCAAGTTTTGTTTTGCACTTTGGAATAGCTTTTTTGCAGCAAACTCTTTTCTTAATGCCTAATGCAAAGCTGGTTTTTTTTATTTTTGTGGGTTTTGTTTTCTCTACTACACTGTGCATTTATGCTTGCTTTGTGTCTGTAAAATGATAAAGTGGAATTAGGCAAGGGCTACTTATAAAAAAGTACTAATCAAGTTTGTTCAGAGTGCTTTCGTTTTTGATTATCAACCGAAATATACAACCCCATCTTGGTTTAAACTTTGATATTCTTGGCATATAAGATCAATATCTTGGCATTCCACTTGGTCATCTTTTATTTTGCTGTTTTCTTTTCACTGTTTTGTTTTGTTCTGTTCTGTTTTTGCTTATTTCTAACAGAGAGCTTATTTGACAGTGACATGTTAACAACTTCACAAACAAACATAACACCACGTACAGCACCTCTAGTATCACCCACAGAGGGCAGTAGAACCCATAGCCTGGGGACCACGGTTACAATGTCAATACCCAGTAGGGAACCCCGAACCAGGCTGTATTCATTAGACCGCCCCAATTGGAGAACCACACCAACTCCTGATGTTCAACCCAGACAGGATCTGACAAGTTTAGAAACCACTTTAGGAACATCTGAGAAGAACTTGAGTGTTTCTCCCCAATCAAAGAAATCTCCATTGTTTTCGGAGTTAGATAATGTCTTAGGCATGCGATCCCACCGATCCAAGACATTAGGGTCTCGCCCCTCGAGATCCACAAGGTTGCTAGATAGACCTACCATTCATTCCCCTAGTTCTGGAACACCCTCTAATCAGAACATTGTCCAAACAAAACCAGGGAGAGTAGAGTCGGTGGTGGTTCCAGATTATAGAAATGTCTTAAAGAAAAGATCTCACACTCTAACATCAGTCCCAACCCACTCCAGTCACCCTGGATCCAAACCGGATCTTCAATCTAGCAGCAATTTGGAATTACCAAAGAAAAAACCATTGCCAAAACCTCACAAAGCAGAACCCAAGCACATTGAGGAAAAGGCTGGTATGAAGATTCATTTAAAACATGTTGGTGCTAATAAGAAAGATGGGAGTGTATCATCTGAGGGAGCCTCCATTGTCAAACATGACCCCTCAAGCTCAGACCTTCAAAATAACTCCAAAGATATCGGAGTAGCTCCAACTTCTTACTTAATGAAGAAAAACTTACGGAAAACTTCAGTCCCAGATCAAAGGTTAAGATTAGAAGACAGTCCGACTGTTAATATCCATGAAGTGCCTACATTGCCTGAGCAGCGATCAGGTCGACATCCCATACCTCCACCAAGGGTAAAAAAACATAGATTCATCTCCCCTGGCCAACAGCCAACCTCACAACCAATCAACATGGACCATTCCAAACAATTAACAACTAACATCACTCACCAAACACCTGTGAAGGAGACTAACCCTGGTGGGTCTGATGACCATGATCTATTGACTGCTGCACAAGTTGAGTCTCCAAAGCAGCGGTCAAGCAGTGTTAGGTTGATGGATGAAGCTAATAATTCTGCACTACATGTTAAACGTCGTGCTACTACCTTGCATGCTGGAAATTTTTATGGATATTCAGGTACCTCGGTTCATACTTCCTGCGAATGCGAAGTAAATTTTGACTTCACAACTAATGACCTGATGACTCTGTGAATTATTTGTTGTGAATTTGAGACGTCAACATTTGTATCACATTCGCAGAAAGTATGAACCGGGCTTTACTAGCTGCAGCACAACGCCAAAGTTCTTATATCTGTGTTGTTATTTTGCTTCTTCCCTGTGTAATGTTTAATGCTTGTTTTCAGTCGTTTGTTTTGAATGAAGTCCTGTTGTATGGTTTTTTGATTGAATACCTACTGACATGACTGATGACTATTCTTCGACACTGTTTTGAATTATAGATGCTCAATGCCAGCTTAGTCTGATATCATGTGATAAACGCAGATCTGCTCAGTACACAAAACACATGGCACACAGTACACATATTTATGTATGTGCACAGTTGACACATATATGGTACCGATATCCACAAATTTTGTTGATCATGGTACATAAGCATTATTTTAGTATCCTTGGTCGCTGGACCATTTCTCAGCTCCAAGTTAGTAGCACTCTAATCAATCATACAAACCATCTTCGTCTCCACAGGGCTTTGGCTCACTTTTACTCATTGTTGAAGATAAATCATTTTAGTAAATTGGACAAAAATGTCATGAGTGGGGGTGAACCCGCATCCTGATTACAATTGGCCACCACAACTTGAGTCCTGTGTCCTATTGAACACTCGGCCATGCACCACCATACATAAAGTGTGTATTCTTACACACCTTCAAATAACTTGCAGTGTTTGTGTGTGCAGTGTATAGATGCATTCACCACATGATATTATATTGCAGGCTGATGTATTTTATGTTCATGGATTGTTCAAAACTGAAGTTTGTGGATTGTACTGAATGGAGGGTTGTGTTTTGATTGTCAAGGGTGGCTGCATGCACATTAATTGCCCTTTTTGTGAAAGCATATTTTCTCTCTTCTAGAAAACTTTTTAATTCCAGCAAATTTTTAATTGAATTTTTTCCCACACAAATAACAAAAATGCATCTAGTTTATAATACTTCATAATACTATATCTACTAAATGTGATATGGTTTTTTTATGGCAAACAAACAACCAGGAACACCAAGTGTTTTAACTCATGGTGGCAGCCATTTTGGAAATGTTGGATTTCATATGTTCAATAAATAAAATTTCATGGTTTACACTTCCATTGTTCAATGTGATTCTAATGAGAAGCATTCAAAAGCATTTTGACCTTATTACAAAGTTTCTCGCTCATGGTTGTAGCCATTTTGAGAAAATGTAATTTCAATATTGTCTAAAACTGACAGCATGCAAAAGTTTTACTAACCTGTTAAGGCCATTTGAGTGAGTTTGTTTTGGGTATTACACGTTAACCTGGAAATTGATTGTGACTTGCTACATGTATCTCTAACCATTTGCTGAAATAATCAAGTGAGATTCACTTAGACGCTATGTTCACAAAAAGAGATTCATTTTTGTGGTGTCACTGCAAACCTCACTTGATTGTACTTCCACTGTGCAAAGTTTAAATCCTACTAATTTATTTAATTAGCTTGAAACATTTAACGCATAAGCTTTTTATGAGCGTGGTTTAAAAGCAGGACCTAATTTCATAAACCTGTTAAGCAGAAAATACTGCTAAGCAAATATTTTTGTTGGGTACCAGTCACAGCAACATTAACTTCCTTCACTTTGGTTGTTGAACTGTTCCTTCAAAGCAAGTTTTTGTATGTGCTTGTTAAATCTGTGTACTTACAGGTTTCATGAAAATGAGTCAATTTAAAGGTAAGATGATTAGGAAACTGATGAAACAGTACCTAGAAATTTGATTTGTTTTGAACTGTGTTTGTTTTTAAAAGTCATCTTATGTCTTGGCTTTATCATTGTGCCGTAGAATCATTGCAAGGGAGAAAATCACCAGTGTCACCAATCTCACCACCAGTAAAGGCCAAACCAGTCAGCAGAAAGGAGAGCAAAGAACGTAAACCTCACAAGTTTTTGTTCACCAAGAAGGATGATCCCAAGCATAAGGAGAAGGAAGATGAAAGTAAACATGAGGTGGTTTCACCGTTGAAGAAAGAGCGAGAACCCGTCAAGGAGAGACCTTCTTCTCTTGAAGTAAAACCCAAGAGAGGTGTTTCATCACCTAAAGAGATCTCATCTCCAAAACAAGTATCTTCACCAAAAGAGGTTTCTTCCCCCAAAGAATTTTTATCTCCTAAAGAGGTATCATCCCCGAATGAAGTGTCATCGCCTAAAGAGGTATCGTCCCCCAAACAGGTATCATCCCCCCAAGAGGTTTCTTCCCCCAAACAAGTGTTATCCCCAAAGGAAGTATCGTCCCCCAAAGAGGTATCGGCTTCTAAAGAAGTTTCATCTCCTGAAGAGGTATCATCCTTAGAAGAGGTGTCATCCCCAAAAGAGGTGTCATCTCCCAAAGATGTTTCATCTCCCAAGGAAGTATCTTCCCCAAAAGTACTTTCTGCCCCAGAGAGAGCTGCTTCTCCTCAAGGTTCTCAAGTTTCCCCAACTACAGAATCCTTGCCATTGTTTGTTGAATCTCCCAAACGAGCGGTATCTCCAACAGATGAAATCCAATCAGAAGAATTACCATTTCCTGAACAAGCAGGCGAGCCAGAGGAGATCACATTCCCTAAGGAGGTAGAAGCCTCCAGTGAGGAATCAACCCAGGAGGTAGATTCTCCAAAGGAAGCCAATATTGCAAAAGAACTGTTTCCTACAGATGGAGAGTCTTCTGAATCAAAAGAAGTCGTCTCTGAAGAGGTATCATCTCCAGAAAAGAGACAGTCGCAGAATGAGCCAAAGATGCTGGACAATACTGAAGCAATTTCTTCACCAACTCAACAAAAGTCTGGGGAATCTATGGCAAAGCCTGAGGAGCCTGCAAAGACTAAGCCAGCTGGACCTAAAAAGGGTAATGTGAGAGCTAACATGCAGCTGTTTGAGCCCAAAGCAGCGGCCTCAAAGCCAGCTGTCAGTGATGGCAGTAGTAGGCCAGTTAAGAGATGGTCTAAAGCCAACTCTCAGCAGTCATCTTTTGAAGAATCATCCTCTTCTAAATCTGAGCCAACAAACACAAACAGTCACGATGAAGAGGTCAATAAGAAACCCAGTTGGAAGAAGCCTTCATCACCTCCTAAACCCCTCAGGACCCCGCATCCTGCCAAATCTAAACAGAAATCAGATTCCTTTGAGGAGGAGGAGGGAGAAGAGAAAGAAGAGAGACCTCTTAGCTTGAAGGATCGCATCTCAAAGTATCAATCAGGGGTTACTAAGACAGAAACAACCAATTCACCTGGAAAGACAACCCCCTCATGGAAAGCCAGATCTAATAGCAGTAGAGATGAGCCACTTAAAGCTACAAATAAACAGACACCATTGAAGGAGGCTAATCAGCAGGTATCATCAGAGAAGCAGGTAATTACTTGGTCTTTGTGAAAAGCCAACCTATGTTACAGTTGCTCTTGAATTTTGGGTGTTCATTGTTGGGGGTTTTAGTGGATGCCCTTAAGCCATTGTGATTTGTTCAATTTGGCTTGAAACTTTGAGCAAGTTCAGTTTTAAAAACATTAATATGTGTGGAATCCTGCGTGCGGTAGTGAACAATTTGCGTACTCAACCAATGTGCAGCCATATAGCCAAATGACTTTCCAGTTTACAGTAAACCTTTTTTTAGTACAGAGAAAAAAAGCGTTATGTAAATTTAGGGTGCTTGAACAGGGTAAAGGAAAAATGCCTTCTAGTCGGACTATTTGTAGTTTTCATTGACATATGCAGTGTGTGAGCTTGGGGGAGGGCACTTATGAAACAGTGGAGCAGGCAAACTTGCAGGATTGAACCTTATGCTACCCCAGGGTGTCCAGAGGTACAATAGTGATTATTTATGGTTTCCTCTTTTATTTGCACAATCTTCCAATCAACCTTGAATAAGGGGAATGAATTAATGACCTCCTTCGCTCCTCTCCACAGGTCATTATTGAGGTAGCTGATCCAGAGAAGCCAGCACCCACACCAAGGAAGAAGACTGGAGGTAGTCAGAATGTAACACCAGCTCCAGACGCCAGTACAGAGGTTGACAAAGAGGTAGTAGTAGTAGAGGAAGACGATGAAGGTATTGAAAGTTGATTCTTGAGTCATCTCTTGCAATCTCTGTGGGGAAGTGTGGTACTGGAAAGGCAGGGTTTGTCCTTTGAGAGTTTGAAACCTAAAGGAAGATTTGCCCAATGAATAATTTCCATGAAATCAATCTGTAGATGCGTTCACGTCAATCAGTGTCGCACCTGAGTTGGTATAGATCGTTCTCTCTCAGAAGTGCACTACCACCATTGGGTTGATTACCTCAGAAACAGAGGGTAATAATAATAAAATAAAATACAAGTTAATGATGTCCTGTTTCCATCCAAATGAGCTTTAGGCATTGTTCTTGGTATTTTGTGATCACTCGTACAGTGTACTAACATGTGTATGTAACTTACATTTACGTACATGTATCTTGTCTATTTTGATTGTGGCAATCAAATTAAACACTGTTTTATCAACTTTACAATCAGTGAATTATCAGATTGCATTTGCAACTTACATTTTTCCGTGTTTATCATTAACTTGCCATACTCGTTCTTGCATTAAGATATCAGAATTCTTTAAGGAAATAACTGTTTCTCTAGTTATTAGAAGATGATGAATAGAAGAGGGAGAGAATTTAGAAGACAAAATATTCAAAAATATTCAGACTGGAATTGTTCAAAACTTTGATATGGGACAAAGCCTGATACGACCCTGCCTCCCTTAACACACTTTACCCCTATCAGCTGGCATCTGTCTTGTGACTACTTCAATTGGATTCATCAGTTGAAATACACTGGGAATCAAAATGGTCTGGAATTCATTATTTATTGAATGTTTGATTGTTTGTATGAAAACCAAAATGTTCATGCAACAAAACAAATGAAGGAATATTTGTCTCACTTTTGTCTTAGTTAAAGATCATTTTCTTTGTGGGTGTTCAAATCATGGGGATGAAACCTTGAGAAATTCTCCGCTAGTGGAATGTGAAGTGATTAACAAAGTTATTCCCAAGCATGAAGAGTTTACAGTTTTGCCATTGTAACATCTATTAAAAAATAAGTAAATCAAAACAAACCAAACAACAACAACCCTTATTTGAATTTGGGATGTTGATGATAAGATAAGAGTTATACCAAGACAGATGCCAGATGAGAATGTTATCAGAGACCAAGAGAGCCATCAAGCCATGGATGAAGGAAGAACAACGTGGAGTGGATTCAATAGGGAAATAATCCATCAGAGATGGAGGGTATCGCTACATTCTTACATCAAGCACTGACCAATGTGCAATGTTAAGTGATTTAGGCAAAGTTCACCATTGATGAGGTACATCTGTTAATGCCTTTGTACGATATCAGTTAAATTAAAATTAAATTCAATCCAAAACTCACATTTGTTTCCATATTTCATGAAAACAGTACATAGCCAAAACAATTGTTAAAGAACTAACCAATAAACAAAGATCTTTTACAAGGCAAAGAACATCGTTATAAATGAGTTAAAATGACAAAATAATGTTACAGTGAATTACACATAGTTTGTAATTATCTAAAACATTATTAAAAAGATTCACAGATGCCCTGATAACATATTAATAGTTGACACCCTTATCAGTTTATAATTGAAAGTAACTGAAGGAAAACAAAACTTTCTTTAGCTTGTTATTTCTTTCACCCAGATTGAAATTGTTACAAATAGAATGTGTACAGTTAGATTTGTTGCATTTACTCTAATGCCAATTCAAAGTTCATACTGAAATTTAGGTTGCATTGCGATATTGGAGCAGCCTTTATAAAGGGAATGGACAATCTTCTTAACTGTCTGAACTCTTTGGGTGTTTCATCTCTGTACCTATCCTTGTTCTTATTCTACTGTGGCTTAATGACTCTCTTGTTTTTACTGTCAAAGTCTTGTTTTAAATTGTTGTCAAGAATATTGTCATCTTGTCAGATGTCATTGCATGTGTGTCATTGCCATTGATGTTTCAGACCAAGGACATGCAAATGGGGTTTTAGTTATGGATTTGTTTACAGTGTTTGGTCTCAATGTTACCTGAGACAAATCCAGTGGTTCTTGGCAAACTAACCACAGAAACAACAAAAGGGAATGGTAGAGAAGTCTCTGGTCTGTTCATGTACAACTGATGCATGTTTGTTTCTGTTGCAATCTTGCACTTTTTCATTATTTCATTTCATATCTATTCCTCCTTCCAATCTCTGCATGTAGTCTTCCTTTCATGTTGTGCTCTATACTCACTGGAGGTAGGTTAGGGTTAGCCTTAACCCTCCTACTGTCTGACCATTCAATATCATCAATCATTGTTTTTGAATGATACATTGAAATTAATACATCTACACAGGTCACACATGTACAGTTAGGTCTGTGCACAGTATGCCAACATACTCATAAATTCTTCAGTATGTATCTTGTACACATATGTTGCATAATATTTGCCACCACACGTCACTACATAAAGCCATCCGTACATACACATTGCATGATGTGTGTCACCACATGTCACTACATAAAGTCATCTGTACATACACATTGCATGATGTGTGTCACCACATGTCACTATATAAAGTCATCTGTACATACACATTGCATGATGTTTATAACCATATCATTGTTTGCATGTGTTAAAGACAACACTGATTAACCAGCTCTGGTTTGGGGTCGGGTTTTGTATTTTCATTTTTTTTTTCTAGAAGCAAGTTCCGTCAAATCTCTCATCCGACAATTCCAGCCAGGACAAAGGGGTCAACAGCAGCCCGTCCAGGTCTAGTAGTTTGAGTAAACCACAAAGCAACACTACACCCATTAAGGTTGGTCCTTAAGTCCAGATCTTGCATGTCATCCAGCATGCTTTGTACCTGATTCTAGGATTGTTTATCAATCTTCTTGCCTCTTTTGACAAATTTTCTTGAAAAAGGGTAAACAAGACATTGCCCTTGTAATTATCAATCCGCTAGATTTGCATTTGAGAAAGACTCTCGTAGGGCTGAATCGTCAGGCCATTAACTATTTTTTGCAGATTTACATTTGTTGTGATGTAGCGAATATGTTAACCTCTGAAATGTACGCCATGTATAGGGAGTTTCATTCACAGACTCAAAGTATAATAATCCCCACTTTGCATTTTTGTAGTTTTCGTAATACACCACTGTGACTTATTGTAATTATTCAATTGTATATTTTGCGTTATTGATGTAACTGTTAAATGAATTTATTGATTGCAATAATATGCTGTGCTAGTCTCGCATGTTTTAAATTAAAAGTGCCTTGAGACACCCGTAGATGAAGCACTATTTAATAACTGATTAATATTGTTATGTATTTTGTTTCTCACCAATCTTTCTTTGACTATTGACGTAAACCAAACCGGACCCAATGTCTAATAATGTGCAACAGTCTGTTGCATAGAGATTCTATTTTATATGTATTCCTTTCCTTTGTGTCTTCCCTGTGTTTTCTTGATATTCACTCAATCTATTATTTATCTAAAATGATCTTTAATTGACCATTGTGAGTTGCATCATGATGCAATTTGCTCTGTAATCCTAACCTTTGCATTTACCACTTTTATGATCCAGTAATCCGTCCTTACATAATTATTGAACATCATCACTTTACTCCTATTGGTTTATAGCCACCAATTGTTTCTAAAATAGAAACTTTGATTGGCTATACTTTTCCTGCTTTTTGTTGATCCTTCCCTTATCCTTTTCCCCTCTTTTTTCTCTATAAATGGATATGTATTTGTTTGTACTTGTTTTATGCCTCTGAAGAAGGTCCGGTTTGGATCGACAGCTAAGGCCATCTACCCCACTCATTATATATCTAAAATGTGCATACAAAATTGTGACTTATATTTTTTTGTGAATTGCAGCAATTGTCTCTTGTATTTTTGTTATCATCATATTTTTTTATTATGAAGTCTCCACTTTTCCCACAGGACTCATAAAGCATAGTAGTCAGTGCTTTATCATATATGAATAATTGTTGCCCCAAAAAACTAACGTCCCAAAAGTGTAATTATCTTTTGTCTGATGTGGTACCCATAGCTAGTGTATGGTGTAATGTTCAAACTTTCTAGCCTGCTCTAGAATGTATCGGGTTAGAATCCCACTCAACGTGCCAGTGGGAATTATTTTCCACATGGCTTTTAAACACACTGATAACACTCTTACTATTTATCTTTTAATTATTTATCCTTTCAATATATTTCTTTATAAGATAGCAGAATCACATCATTTAAAGTGTATTGTTATCTGTTATTTGTATATGTTAATCTTAAGGGCTGTAACAGAAATAGATCTTAGAGAATACAGATTGTGTAGGATACTTAGAAGTAGTTCATTCATGCTGCCATTTTACCTGTAAATTGTAGGTTTTCTATTTGTTGATGTAGATAATGTTTTCACATGGTTTTGAAACTGTGGACACAACTATGTACAGCAGAAACAGTTAATCATTAAGGTTGAGTTAGGCTTATTGACTATAATGACCTTTATATCAATTTAAAAAACTGAATTAGAGTACATTAGAGTATCCCTGTTGAAACTTACCTACATGTGCAACTATGTAATAATAACTTATTGTTTAAACTGTTTGCTGTCCACAGGATAAGAACACAACACCAGGCACTACCACATCCTCCTCATCAACCAAGCCTTCTCCAAAGAAACGTGGCTTCATCCCTAAGACAGAACACTGCATTGTCTGCCAGCGTCCTGTCTACATGACTGAGATGGCTAAGGCTGAGGGTAAGACGTTTCACCGAGGCTGCCAGAAGTGCAAAGAGTGTCAACGCTCCTTGGGGATCGGCAATTTGCTCTTAGTGGACGGTCAAATCTTCTGCAAACTCCATGGTACACAGATGAAGAATAAACTGTTGAAGTTGAGGCTAGAGATTGAATGAGTATAAGAAGGGTAATGGAAGGTGGTAGGAGTATGTAAATTTATGCAAATGATGGTGTTTTGTATCCATGTGTACTTATTCTAGTGTTTGTATTTTGTGGTAGTTAATGAGACATTTTTGGTGAAAGGAAAGGGTAATTTTGCATAACTTTTAAGTTAATAATTTGTTTTAATACTATGGCTGGTTCATTGAAAGATTCATCACTAAACCAGGTGTCCTTGGTTTGCTCATCTTGGCGTACATTCAAGCAGAACTAACTCATCAAGTAATTGAGATGAATAATAGACATTGATTATAGTGCTGGTATCTGCCAAGTGCAAAGTATAATGCTATTACCCTGGTCATATATTGAACCATCTCAGCTCCCTAGAAAGCATGCAGTCTGTGCTGCCAAGCATTTAGTGCTTCACACAAAAGCATCTTAGCCCTCACAGGTAGCCATTTGCTCCTGGGTGAAGAGAAGGTCACAATTATCATGAGTGGGAATTGAACTCACACTCGTACATGATGCATAGAGATTCGTTTGTTCCCTTTGCTTGTTTGAGGCATATTTGAGAACCAGAGAAGTTGTTTTCAATCATTTTTGTAAACCAAATTCTTTTAATCTACATGTATTTTGAAATTGAAATTGAAGTTTAAATATGCTTGTTTGAGGCAATGCTTCTTGGTCACAATTGTTCAGCAACACAATGTTGTATTGTGTCCCTCCTGGATGTTGTTAGTTCACTGGCTTTCTATGTCCTGCTGTTTAGAATTCACTTTCATATCAAGCCGGATGAGGTATAAGGTTAAAATGACAAAATAAAGTCAAGTAACTAAGTTTTGTACAATAGAAAACTGTGATTTGAGATCCAGAGAAGTTGTTTTCAGTCATTTTTATCTATTTTTTTAAAAGTTGTATTCAAAGTCGTCAACTCATTTTCATGCAATAGTCTTTAAAAGTGTCTCATTTAAAGCAGTTTATTTTATCATTTTTAGCAACTATTTTCAATTGAAGGGTGAAAAATACGTCCTAAAGCAGTGTTTATGACATCATAAAGTGCCCAGATTGTGTTGGATATTTGTTTTAGTTTGGTGATATTTTAGTAAAATTACTGGAAAGGGAAAAAACATGAGAGAGCAGTTAATAAAAGTTAAACTATTTTATTTTATTTAACATTACCTGTATCATGGCCTTTATGGCAAGGTTAAATACAGCAGTCATCCTGTGGTCTTCTAGTTATTGAGGGCTCAATTACATTTATGCAGTAAGGCGCAGTCATCCTGTGGTCTTCTAGTTATTGAGGGCTCAATTACATTCATGCAGTAAGGCGCAGTCATCCTGTGGTCTTCTAGTTATTGAGGGCTCAATTACATTCATGCAGTAAGGCGCAGTCATCCTGTGGTCTTCTAGTTATTGAGGGCTCAATTACATTCATGCAGTAAGGCGCAGTCATCCTGTGGTCTTCTAGTTATTGAGGGTTCAATTACATTCATGCAGTAAGGCGCAGTCATCCTGTGGTCTTCTAGTTATTGAGGGCTCAATTACATTCATGCAGTAAGGCGCAGTCATCCTGTGGTCTTCTAGTTATTGAGGGTTCAATTACATTCATGCAGTAAGGCGCAGTCATCCTGTGGTCTTCTAGTTATTGAGGGTTCAATTACATTCATGCAGTAAGGCGCAGTCATCCTGTGGTCTTCTAGTTATTGAGGGCTCAATTACATTTATGCAGTAAGGCGCAGTCATCCTGTGGTCTTCTAGTTATTGAGGGTTCAATTACATTCATGCAGTAAGGCGCAGTCATCCTGTGGTCTTCTAGTTATTGAGGGCTCAATTACATTCATGCAGTAAGGCGCAGTCATCCTGTGGTCTTCTAGTTATTGAGGGCTCAATTACATTTATGCAGTAAGGCGCAGTCATCCTGTGGTCTTCTAGTTATTGAGGGCTCAATTACATTCATGCAGTAAGGCGCAGTCATCCTGTGGTCTTCTAGTTATTGAGGGCTCAATTACATTCATGCAGTAAGGCGCAGTCATCCTGTGGTCTTCTAGTTATTGAGGGCTCAATTACATTTATGCAGTAAGGCGCAGTCATCCTGTGGTCTTCTAGTTATTGAGGGCTCAATTACATTCATGCAGTAAGGCGCAGTCATCCTGTGGTCTTCTAGTTATTGAGGGCTCAATTACATTTATGCAGTAAGGCGCAGTCATCCTGTGGTCTTCTAGTTATTGAGGGCTCAATTACATTTATGCAGTAAGGCGCAGTCATCCTGTGGTCTTCTAGTTATTGAGGGCTCAATTACATTCATGCAGTAAGGCGCAGTCATCCTGTGGTCTTCTAGTTATTGAGGGCTCAATTACATTCATGCAGTAAGGCGCAGTCATCCTGTGGTCTTCTAGTTATTGAGGGCTCAATTACATTTATGCAGTAAGGCGCAGTCATCCTGTGGTCTTCTAGTTATTGAGGGCTCAATTACATTCATGCAGTAAGGCGCAGAAACTCTTGTACTCAGAAACATCTTGCCGCAAGCCGAAGCAGGCAAAACACAATGTTGTGTATTATTGTTTGTGATAGGTTCACTACTTCAATTTGCTCACCAGAAATGCTGAGCACATTTACCTGCATACAGCTTTATGAAATTTGGCCTTGTTCTCTAACTGGTTTAATAAATGGCTTAAACCTACTCCTAAAGACTTTGCAAGCCTCAATCATTTAGAGAAAGTAAACAACCTTGCTTTCTTCACATGAAGAACTCCATAAACAAATGCTCCAAAATGGTCACTGAGATTAAACACAAGACTTACACAGTCTGTGAGTGCATATTATGAACATTCTTCTCCATTATCAACATCCAGGTCAAGTCGCTATACCTCATTCCTTCCTAAATCACTCTAATGTATTCTCATAATGTTATTACAAAGTATTCAAAAGTACCAGTATGTCAGCTACAAGTAAACATGCTTGAATCATTGCAAAGGTCAGGGACATACCAAGGAATGTATCCATTTCTTTATAATGCAAAACTGGCTGTTATTGCAGGCATCTATTGGTAATTGGCACTTACTTGTTTTACTAGCGCATGTCCATGCCCATCTGAAAGCTATATCGAATCCCCTGTGCTGTGAGCATGGTTGGACTATCTGACTTGTTCCTTGTGTTGTTGGAGTGGTTTTTACTAGAATGAGTGTTGACAATAGGAAACTAAGCATGTTCTGTTGATTGCTTGTATATTGTAGAACAGAGTTTGTTTACCACAGTTCAGGACCCAATTGTGTTAAAGCTGCCAAAGGAGACACATTTTCAGACACTTTTCTCCCACACAAACATAATCAAGAAACCTGTCACAGATGGTTTGTGTGACATTGTTTTTTAGATTATTACTTTGTTTTGGGAAACACAATTACTGTTGTGCTGATCTATTTGTTCATTGGCAGCTCTGTGGTATAGGCTCATTATGCTGGTTGCCCTGTAGTGGGAGATTTCAAAAAGATATTCACCAGAATATGTTATTCATCGCGCCCCCGACCCTCTCCCACAAACACACGCACAAATGCATAAGAACATTTTGGCTGGTAACACATTTTGTGCTCAGCAAGACTTTTGTTAATACTCAACAGCTTTGTGTGAGTGGGATCCAGCTATGTGTTGTGAAGTATGTTGGAGATACAATGTGTGGTGTAGTGGGGTGAGCTCCATGCTTGCAGATACAACATGTGTGGATGTGTGGTGTAGTGGGGTGAGCTCCATGCTTGCAGATACAACATGTGTGGATGTGTGGTGTAGTGGGGTGAGCTCCATGCTTGCAGATACAACATGTGTGGATGTGTGGTGTAGTGGGGTGATCTCCATGCTTGCAGATACAACATGTGTGGATGTGTGGTGTAGTGGGGTGATCTCCATGCTTGCAGATACAACATGTGTGGATGTGTGGTGTAGTGGGGTGATCTTTATGCTTGCAGATACAACATGTGTGGTGTAGTGGGGTGAGCTCCATGCTTGCAGATACAACATGTGTGGATGTGTGGTGTAGTGGGGTGATCTCCATGCTTGCAGATACAACATGTGTGGATGTGTGGTGTAGTGGGGTGATCTCCATGCTTGCAGATACAACATGTGTGGTGTAGTGGGGTGAGCTCCATGCTTGCAGATACAACATGTGTGGATGTGTGGTGTAGTGGGGTGAGCTCCATGCTTGCAGATACAACATGTGTGGATGTGTGGTGTAGTGGGGTGATCTCCATGCTTGCAGATACAACATGTGTGGTGTAGTGGGGTGAGCTCCATGCTTGCAGATACAACATGTATGGATGTTTTTAAGTGCTTAAATTTGATCATAATAGGAGTGTGCAGGAACGTTGTCTTTAAACCAAACATAATACTCCCAGTTGGAGACACTTTTACTCTTGTTTTTCTCTGGAAAAGCACATTTTTAAGACTAAGCTGCACATATCCGATAAGAAAATTACATCGATGTCCCAAAATTGGCGTTTCTTCCTTTCTTCTTTTATGATGGTTATTTTTTTTTTCAGTTACTATTTTTTAAATTATTGGTGTCCCCTCCACCTTCTTGGGGTTGACAACCTGTTCACAACATTACCTTTTTTTCTTCATTAGATTACTTTAGCTTTTCATACTTCAAGTTTAAAGCGGCCTTTGTGTCTCCAAGATCAAAGATTTACTTACATTAGTTAGATCGTAGAGATCTTGTTTTAAAGATAGTTATTAATTCAGAAATGTCAACCATCCAATTTCTCAAGATTTGTATTCAGGAAGCTGTCACACTTTGGAGGATATATTACTGTAGGCCAAGCTACAATTGGTTATCGTTGGGCAAGGTATTATAATATCAAGTTAATATGGTATGGAGTATTTTGAAGGGTGGGAGGGTCTCTAGATTAGGAGGTTGGAGTTTCTCTAATTAAAACAAGTCTGTCACAATAACTCCATCTATGGTGTATTCACAAACGAGGAATACAGTATAATGAAATCCAACACAAGTCCCTTTTTTTTTTACAAATACTTTAAACACAATTTGGCGCTTTTTATTCATATATATATATACTAGATATTGTTCTGATTGTAAATTGTAAATAACAGTTGTACAAATATTATAAAGGTTTGCGTTTTAGGGAAGAATGTCAGTTGAAGACTGTTTGAATCAGTTCTTTTATAAGTAGTCAAGGAGCACTATGGTCTCTATAGAATATAAAGGGGTTTTTAAAAGTTTTATTTGGAGAACTAACAAAAGGCCAAGTGCACAATGTGTAATGGTGACGTTAACAAAAAGTCATGTCCCTTTTTATGTGCTGACTAATTATCAGTATGTGTGTTTAGGGAACCATACAAGTAATGGCCTTGAGATGATAAACGTTCCTTGCTGCCAGTTTGCCCTGCATGGCATCACAGATCTGATCAGGTTGATAAAATGATGCTTACTGGTTTGAATCCAGCTCAGTTTGGGACCCAACACGTTTGATCCTGTTCCTGAATTCTACATCATACATGGTTATCTGGATGGAAGAATGAGTTAGTCTCACAGAGACTGCCTTTAGCTTCTTTTAAATTTGGTTTAAAATCAACCTTGTACAGCCTCGCTACCAATTTGGGGATTGGTTCCTACTTACATGGCTCCCATTTTACATAATAAATAATAATAATAATTGAATGGTCTCCGTTCTAGAGTTTTGAGTCATCATTTCCAGATATATATTAATATGAAGGAAATGATCATTCCCATTGTTGAAACCCAACTCAAAAACCAGTCCATTAGTCCCAATCATTTCTTAATAATGTGATCATTATTCACAATGTCCTGATCATCAAAAAGGTTGTATTTTCAAATAAATATCTCAATAGATTACCAAGTCATACTTCATTCCAATGAGTATAGGTTTAAAGATAGAGGCCCATAGCATCTCGTTGGGCAGATGTAATTCCATCATTAAGCCCCAAAGATGAACCACTATTCATACACCTATAACTAAAAAAAAACAAATACATTTATTGTCTTTATGATTAAGTGGCTGTTGAAGATTCAAACAAGGAAATTTAGTCCAATTAACCAGCATTTTAGGTCACACTATGGCAACATTTTCTTCTTGTTTTTTTGTATGACTTCATTTACATTCTAATTATAAGTTAGAACATCAAAATAAACTTAATATGCGGGAACAATTTTCTTACAGAAATTGTAAACTTTCATTTTTATAATCTTTGATTGATTTATATTTGTTTGTCACAATTTTATAAATAAACATGACACGTATTCCTACTCACTACAATTCCCTTTCCCAGGAAAACTCCATTTATCGCTTTTCCTCAGTTTTTTAGATGTCTGCAATTTGAAATTAATTTATTCTGCAATTCTGTATTCTAATTCACTAATTTATTTTTCTATAAACAAAATTATATTATTTGTATATCGTTGGAATAGTGTTTACGTAAACAAAGAGTGATTCATAACTATTGGTTGATTGATTGTATAATTTGATAAGATATTCCAATATTCAAGGGATGATACGATAACTCATGCTAAGTTTGTTCTGTACGGTAGTCATGGTAATAATACAACAAATTATTGTGTCAAATGAGCAGTAAGTGTTTTGCATAAAAATAAAATTGCATGCCAAGCAAACTGAACTTTTGAAACAGCTGAAAAAGAAAAAGCATTGTCAAGTTTGTGGTTGATTTAGACTGCTTTTCTGTAATAACAATGTTCTTACCAATTGAAGAGAAATGCTAGCAATCCATGTGATTCTTGAATGTCAGGTAACACAAACGATTCTGCATTCACAGCAAATAGAATCAATGGGTGCTGTCAATGATGACTTATTTTCATCTTTAGCAAGTTTTAACATTTATTTCACAAAGAAAACCGTTCCATTCTTAGACGCTCCTTTTTAAAATAATTATTTATTTGAAAATGAGAATATTTTATCAAGATGAATCATTCTACTGTTTTTCATTATATCTTTAATACTTTGGTCTTATCTTAGAAGCACAAAATGATGAAGTGACCAAAACAATTCCAGCCATTCCAAGACGGAGTTA
Source organism: Asterias amurensis (assembly GCF_032118995.1). Classification (NCBI taxonomy): domain Eukaryota; kingdom Metazoa; phylum Echinodermata; class Asteroidea; order Forcipulatida; family Asteriidae; genus Asterias; species Asterias amurensis. Next base: position 27,892,997 of record NC_092651.1, read on the forward strand.
TCATTCCCACAAATTTATTCCTGGTTTTTATTTTCTTTAAGCTTAATAACAAATGCTAAAAAGCGGATTGTTGTGCCAGTTAATATGTAAGATCAAATTATTCTATTTCATTACGCATTGTAAATACTGACATGTAAGGTAATTGGGCAATTACTGTGTGATTTTTTATAATAGTTGTGAGATGGCGATAAAAAGTAGGTTTTTTCCCATTAAATAAGACCTTAAACTAATTCCAGAACGGGCTATGGATGTGCTGATTACACTTACTGCGTTAACAAACATTGTATGTGAACAAGGAAATGTACAGAATAAATGTAATCATGACTGTTGTAAGTTGATGTAGTCAAGTGTGGACACTCATTTGAAAGACTGACTGTTGTAAGTTGATGTAGTCAAGTGTGGACACTCATTTGAAAGACTGACTGTTGTAAGTTGATGAAGTCAAGTGTGGACACTCATTTGAAAGACTAGATTATGGAAATTAAAGTACTCGATATTCTTCCCACTTTGATATAATATTAATAGTAATAACATGCATTTATATAGCGCTTAATACATGGTTTCTAAGCCCTGAAACATAAAAGTAATTAAATACACTGAAGAAAGACAAAGAAGTGTAAAATAACAAAAAAAATAAGTGGGATGAAACAGCTGAAACTGAACATTAGCTTAGATGGGTTTAAATAAGTGGGTTTTTAGAGCGTTTTTAAAAGAGTCCAGTGTAGTCGAGGCACGGATGTGGACGGGAAGATTGTTCAAGAGAAGGAGCGGTTGCCATAGCGAGTGCGGGGGATAGGACCAGAGTTGAATTCCAGGTGGGCGGTAGATGATGATCGGAGAACACGAGACGTAGGTTACTTTTTGGGAATAAGTGATTCGGAGATATATTTAGGAGCTAGGCCATGTCTAACTTTCTAACGGAGAGTCGGTGTAAGGAGCGCAGAGAACTAATGGCGCTGTCCTTATATTGAAGAGAGGATCTGAAAAAATATCTTTGCGATCTCCCCTAAAAAGTATCTAATTCTAGGTCCCTTGTGTCATGCTTAGTCTAAGAAAGGTCAGAAGATTTTGTTTTCTTTTTCCAATTCCACTGAGGTACATGTATTGTTCTAACCATCGAGTTACACACTGCAATGAAGTATATAGGAATTTATACGAGAAATGTCAACATCTGTTTGAGAGGAATTTAAAACCCTAAGAATTCAATCCTCACAAGATTTGTTCTTTTTTATTTCCACTCGAGTATGTAAATCCAAATGGAGATTTCATGGGCGAGATAGTCAGTAATGAGGATGAAATATCCTTAACATTTTGATAATTCATAGCTGATCTGATACATTACTCGTCCTAAAAGACAAGTCTTATCTCGAGTTAGGACGAGCAACAGAACATTCCATTTTAGAGGTTAATAGACTATATCATTTCACATGCACTTCTTGACATCACTATGATGTGTTGGTCTTATGATGAGATCAGTCCTGACCAATGTCTCAACTGAGATTTGGAGAGCGTTACAGATAAAGACAATGGACACTATTATTAATTGTCATACACCAGTCTTCTCACTTCTTGGTGTATCTCAACATTATGCATAAAATAACAAACTTGTGAAAGTTTTAGCTCAATTGGTCATCGCAGTTGTGAGATAACAATGGAAGAAAAAACACTTGTCACACGAAGATGCTTGATTTCAGGACCTAAAAATCTAGTTCTGAGGTCTCAAAATCAAATTCAAATATTTTAGTGGGAAATTACTCAAATGACTATTTTACTTCAGGGTGAGCTGTTTCTCACAATGTTTATACTATCAACAGCTCTCCATTACTCGTTACCAAGTTAGTTGTTATGTACGTATAAAACTAATTTTGGGTAATTATCGATAGTGTCAATGCCTGTAAACAGTGAGTTTGTTCAATGAACATTATTTACTAGTTTAAAGGACCCTAAAAATAACTGTCACAAGGTGGCAGCAGACATGTCCAGACTGGTTGCTTTTCCCAGTTTTAATCACATCAGGTTGATTCCAGAAACAAATTGACATGAAACTTTTCTGAGATTCATTCTTGCATGGACCATTTTACTCAACAGATACAAACTTCAATATAACAAACCAAATTTTAATTCTTCCACAAAATACTTTAATCACAGTCCATATTATATACATAAAGTCACAAAAAGGCACAACATTATCTATTTCCATACAACAATTGACCAATAATTATATACAGATGGTTGTGTGACTCAACAACTAAATGAACTTCTATAGACACATGTGCACTTTACTGATATTGCATATATTTATAAAATATTAAAACATCCACTGTAAAACCTAGGATGCATAATGCCTCTTAACTTCTATTTCTGTCTGAAAATATTTTCATTCTCTCAAGTGTTGTTTTAAAATCATATTGGAGTCAACAATATAACAATTCATCTGTAGCTCTTGCTTTGTACACTGTAAGAAAGGTATAAGTAGTAACTAGTTCTATAAACTTGCTTGAAACAACCATGTGAGAAATAAGTTTGGAAGGAATATTGGCAGCAAGAAGATTGTTGATGTTGTCTTGATGTTTCAAAGGTGTATTCTGCTCCTTTTCAGGAGAGTTATACACATCAAACAAAACTCTCTCGTTTCTCACAACCTTACAGATTAATTACTAAAGGCAAAGCTATAATGAAATGGCCAACCCAGAACAGACTGGACAAAGGCTTTGAAACCGACATGATGAAAGATACGATGATATAAAAGCCTTGACCAATCTCATGATGGGACTATATGGAGTTACACTACTTATACATGTCATTTTGGCTATCTAGTTAAGTTACCACTACAACATATACACAGGCTTATGAATTCAGCTCCTAGAGTAACCTCTAGGGTATACTTTAGGTTATTGTCAAAGACAAGTATCCTCACTTGGCAATCCCAATGTATGCATAAAATAACAAACCTGTAAAAATTTTAATAGAAAAAAACACAAGTTTGTGTGCTTTCAGATGGCTGAGAAAAGCTTCATGCCTGAAGGCTTTTCTCAGATTAAAATTTACGGACGATAAATTATCGGTTTCTATAAAACTGCATATCTTCAAAGGGGACAGTTTCTAACGATGTTTTATACTATCAACAGATCTCCAGTGCTGTTTCCAATCAAGCTTTTCATGGTCATTAAGTTGTGGAAAAATTACCAAAGTAATGAATGACCTAACATCAACAAGAACCAAATGGAAAATTTGTTTAACAATAAAATGGAACCAGTTGAGGACAGTTCCCACATAACAAAAGCCAATCATAATGGGGTCTGCCCAAAACCATCTGAATGGAACGTCCATTTAGCTTTAGTAACTGCAAGCCCAGTTTGCTTGCCCATAGTCCTGTTCATAGATTAATACAACATGTTATATTGATCATTTTTAAATGGCATTATTGATTCTATGAAATATAATGAAGCAATTATAGTTTGTCTAATAACCACATGATATCTAGTATGCACCCCATAAAGGGATGATTGATTGATGTACATGATTTAAAGAACTACATGTCTGAATCATTGCAAACAAAAAGGTCTGAACCTTCAATGCACAGTATGTATGTATACTACAATTCATTTATGTTGAAATGATAGCATTTCCAGTTTTCAGTAACCAGTGGAGTTATTTAGGAGCTTCTGGGAGTAGTTTCCTAAGCACTAGAGTAAGTGGATCAAAGAGAATGTTTATGAAGAAAATAACAGCTGTAAATAACAACTTCCATTAAAACATTGTCGGTTGAAATGCTAGAGTTTTGAGATATGACATTTTCATAACATTTAATTTTTAAATTCACAAGTCAAAAACCCAACATTTGAAAACTGTGAAACCATATTAAGGGTTTCCCAATAATGTTTTGTTATATTCCTATTACCAACTGAGCTCAAACTTTCAAAAGTTTGTTGATTCTTGTATTGTTGGGTCATAACTTTGGAAAACTCTTAATGTTGTCCGTGATTTAATTGGAAATACTAACAAAATGCTGATTAAGAATGTAATTGCCAGTGAATTTTATTTGATAAGTTAAAGGTGAAGGTGTGAAACAAATCACATGACATTTTGAAAGATCAACTGAATCTCAAACTACCAAAATAACAACAAATAAAACATTTCTAAAAGTGACTTAGAAAGACAAATTTGTTCAGTCCCCATCTTGGACTGAACTACTGATTATAATGTTTCATGATCTTCAAACAAAGTTATTTCAAAAGTTGTAATATTGTGTAGTGAAACACTCATGTTGCTCCTCACATTCTACATAGGGATAGGTGCAGAGATAATGTTATACCACAGTTAATAGTTGAATACAACATTTCATGTATTTAGAGGTAAAATTAGTTTCTGTATATTGCAAATATAAAAATACAAACATCTATATCTTGTCACACTTTTTGGTCTTAGATTTCACAATTTTCAATCAACAGTCTGTCTGCTGATCAGCGACCAATAGTCTAATATAATTATAAATATATGTAGCACATAAAGGAGTTTTTATTTCTGTTTTTAACCCACTTCAAAGCATGTTGACAACCAATTGAAACCATTCAACTGCATATGTTGGCACAACTGTGAACAGAACTGTGTAAGTTAAAGGCACTGGACACCGTTGGTAATTTCGTGCAAGACCAGTATTCTCACTTGGTGTATCCCATTCATGTTTAAAATAACAAAACTGTGAGAATTTCGGAAGAACTAAGCATCAAAGTTGCAAGAAAATCATGTAAGAAAAAAACGCCCTTGTTCACAGTTAGTGTGCCTTCAGATGCCTAAAAATGGCTTTAGGCCTCAAGTCATTTACCAGTTTCAAATATTTGAGTGAGAAATTACCTTTTTTCTCAAAAACTACACTCTGGGAGTCGCTTGTCACAATGTTTTATATTATTATTAGCAATTCTCTGTTGCGTGTAAGAAAGAGTAATTTTGTATGCTTATATATATTTTAAGTCATTACCAAACGTGCCGAGTGCCTTTAAAAAGGTGTATGATGAACACTAGTCAGCCAGTAGGAGGGATTTAATTTCAGTGTGTTTTCAATCATCTTTAAACTATTTCTGTCAATGTCCGGTGACCCTCACAATGCACAGTAAAAAAGTGTCTTAGAAAATGTCATGATTCATTTCTCAAATGTTGAAGAACATTATTAAGCCATTTTACCATTTAAAATTAATAATACTCTGTATATGCATAGTTACTTACCAAGATGCCATTTACTATCATTTTGCATAATTTGTTCAACCATACAGGGATTTGTTAAGTTTGCAAAGCCATCATTATGTCATGATGTAAAACTCCCTGTATGTACCTTTAGTTTTAAGGAAACTGACATCATGATTAAAGCAGGACTGTGTCTGTGCATGGAACTATAAACTCTCACCAAGTTACTGTGGGGGGCGCGCAAGTCATCCCATAAAAATTTAATTAATTATGATGGGGCTCTTTGCAAAGGCCAACACATGCGCTTTCAGTGGCTGGGTGAAAGTTCATGTGTCCAGGTAAAGCGAATAGCACACTATGATCATGGCACTAGTCCCCCTAAATACAATGTTCTATTTGCCAAATTAGGTGCTCATATCCAACATTTAAAATCTAAGAACAGTTCTTTTACATTTTCAAATTTATAATTTTTTTAAGTCAAACTTCCACATTTTCATTTTTTTGTCCATCATTGGGAAAGTTTTTAACCTAAATTCCAAAGAAAATTTGCAATAGTTTTTAAGGAAATATCTGATGTCGTAGTATTTAGTGACAAAACTTGCCTGTTTGTGCATATTTTGTAGAGAATAACTTATTCTACTAAAACTTCTTTCGACTACAAAAGCTTCCCACTAGGTCTATTCGCTACTTAGAAGCAGTGATAATGTAACACACACTGAAACTGGCATTAAGCCATCATGAATTATCACATAAACCACCTTTAAAAAAAGTACAATTTACTCTCTTTAAAATGAAACTTCCAATCACTGAAAACTTTAGTTAAAGCTCACTAAAATATATCCAAAATCTGATTAAAAAATATGGTGTTAATTAAATATTTCAAAAAACGATTTTTCCGTACTCTGACGTTAAATCTCGACTTAAAATATTAATATTATCTTCTCATACTGAAATTTGGGCCATATATACATACAAAATCTGAATACATTGTTTTACTCTAAAATGTGAATTACTGAAAGACTGAATGAGATTTCTGTACATATTAGTTTAGTCAACGTTACTTTAAGATAATTTATTTCTACATTCTATATTATGAAAGACGCCATACTTGTTACCATAGGGTTCACTATTCACACAAAAACACAGTACTTTTCTTCACAATAACATTGTGCATGTCTTATGCATTAATCAAACAGCATTGGATTCCCTGGTGCATTTTGCAAGTTGCCCACTAACATGCTATTATAATATTGAGGTATCTGCACTTAGTATGAGCCAAAGAATCATGTACTTTGTAACTTTACATTGATCTGTTGATTTAGTTATGAACCAGAGAATAATGTACTTTATCATGTTTATAGGGTTCTGTAAGTGCAGAATTCTTAAATTGAAATTGAACCCTTGTCTCATTGCTCAGAATGAGCAAATTACAATTGCGCATTGCACAGCTAATAACTGAGGCATGGCTGATGAAGTCATACTTGTTTCACAGTTTAGATGTAACAAATTCTACTTCCTTTCAATTCCATAAAATGTAAAACACGCCTTAAAAGGTTAGACCATCAAAATGCCAGTAATAGTGTGCTTTAAATCACAGTGTTTTCATGTGAACAATTCACCTGGTTTAAAAAGTAAATATTATTTCGTTCAATCTACTGCTATAAATGTTAAACTATTCCAGGGAATGTCATCAAGTTAATTCACACAACATTAAAAAAAAACATCAATTCATAGTTACAAAATAAAATAACAGGAATACATTTACAGGCAAATATGAATGAAATCAGTCAAATTTAAAAACCAAACAAAACATCTGGAAGAAAAGACATTTCCTATGCAGGTAGTACATGGGTATTTAACTTCAGTGCAATGAGTAGTAAATGGCCTCATATTTCAGCTATAGAAAAGACATTCTCAAAAAGCCTCTTATATACAAAATATGTTTGGGGCAAACATGGGCTAATTTTTTGCATTTATATAACAGTTCACTTGCGGTAAAGCCGTCTGCAACAGCCATTTCTTTTTCCGTATACAATTAAGACCATAGATGGAATCTGGCTGATGTCTCCTAAGCTCGTTAATTACCCATTGTGCTTCAGGTTCATTATGCATGGCTCAAAGCACAGCACACCTTAAATGGTGCTCCATTATGAATGCAATAATAAAGACCCAGTCAGAATGAAAATCTCCATGATATATTTGGCTCATCAAGTGCAATTTTTATGCATTTGCTGCTAGCATTTGTATGACAATGGTCGCTGTATGGGCACTTAACAGCAGGCAAATATGTTATGTAGCTATATCCTAAACCAGTATCAACCAAAAATAGCTTCAGGGCTACATTCCAACATGTTTTCATTTCAAGTTCCTACCTTCCTTTTCCCAAAATAAACATTGTGTTTGAAAAATGCATTCCTTTTAACAATCTGCTGCAATTGAAACTAATTGGAGTTTTGTCTGCCAATGTGCTGGAATGTTTTTAATAACTGTCAAAATGTACAGACAATGTGTAACACTAGAGAAGAATACGGTACAGGTTTATTTTGCAATGTTACACCATACACCGTATCTCCAACAAGAATGTACAATATGTTATGGAGAAAAAAAACAATTAAGTTGTCAGACGTTGGTAAATGGAGTGCCTCCAAACCACTTTACTATGGGCTGTAATATAAGCATGTATAAACATCCCAGCAATTATGAATGTTAGCTTGGAACGACCATGGAATTGAAATGGAAATTACTGAGCTCTTCATCAATGGTGCTATGTTAGTCCAACACACAGCTAGGTATGTACAACTGCAACACTCCATGTTAATGGTCCCATTCCAGTGTTTTCTACTATAAAAAGTATACAGGCCTGGAATTACATGGCAGGCCTGGAATTATATGGCAGGCCTGGAATTACATGGCAGGCTTGGCCTGGAATTACATGGCAGGCTTGGCCTGGAATTACATGGCAGGCTTATTCACTACTGATCTCTCCACTTTCTGACGGCGAAATTCAAAGTGTGAACTTTCGGTATTAATATGTAAAGCCACTAGTACATTCAACTTAATCATACATGTAATGGATAGCCAGTTGTGTCTTTATACATGTACATGTACCAACATTTCCAGGGTAAGTACCCAAATGTATTGCAAGTGAACAAAATCAGGAAATTATAGTGCGCCATTAGGAACTGGACAACCAGCAAGAACATTTTCTTTTTTAAACCTGCTGAATATTGGCAAGAAAAAACAACTTGCTGAAACTACAATATGGGTCAAATTTGATACAAATTTTAGAAGCAGGATTGGTGCTTAGGTGATTTTTAAGGAAAAGTCTTTGCTGAACAACAATGAGCTGGGTACCAGTCACACATATGGTACATGTACATGTATGTGTGAAATGATACTAATGGCTAAAAACCTTATTCTGCTAAGCATAATTTGTTTGTGCTTAGCAACTTTTTGTGGTTACGCAACACAATGAAGTTAAGGCCCAGTGGTCCCTTTTCCATCCAAATGTTAACATAACTATTAGTTATTCAAACATTTAAAAAGAAAACATGCATTAAGTAAAACCAAATAATTTATAGATCTTAAATAGTAACACTTAGTGAAAAACAAGTAAAAAGACAATTGCAACAACGTTTAATTCATACCATTTCATTAAAAAAAACATTGGAATATTATCTGCCTGTAAGAATACACAGGGCTAATATTGTGCTCCATTTTCACAAAACCATAAAACAGTTCCAATCTTGACGGACAGTATTTTAGTACCCAACACCATTGAGTGATAAGCACAATATCTTACTTACAGTATACTCATAACTCTACAGAGAATACATGAACCTGTAATTGGACTACAAGGGAACTGTATAATGACTTAAGACTTTTTACAACCAGGCACAACAGAACATGCAACATTTACTCTTACATTCATGTTCAATATATTGGGTGAGTTACATTGACTATTATTCATAAAGTTACTAACTGTTGAAATGGACCCCAGAAAATGTATGAATCTACAATCACCTTAAATTGCTTTGTAATATCACTACAATGTTCTGCAATGAAGTGTCCTGAACCTTTCCAAATTCCTTGAGTAATGTTCTCAATATTTGCAGAAATATTCAAAATCATTGATGTGTGAAAGGACCTTTACTACACTGCCTAAAATCCCTTGTGAAATTTCCAACAAGAGTTAGTATTAAACAGAGAGAACAAAGCCATGAAGTTCTGTTTTAGGTGAGTGCACTATATCACATACTACGCAGTGAGCAATATTTTCACTATCTGCACATGTATTTCAGCTCAATCTATGCAACTCTAGTTGTACTTTGGGACACTTTGTAAACACACAGTAGATGGACATGTAAGTTTATCAATAGGGTGTAGTGTTATCAATCTTCATCAACTGCTGTAAATTGTAGCTTAAAAGCTTTCCCTTTATCACTACGTATGTAGCTATGGTAACCTTTCCTCATTTATTGCACAATGAGCATTTCTGGAGTCCGTTCTCGTCACAGTACGAGCAGCGCAGAGCATGAAACTGGTCAGTAAAGTTGTTACGGTTGAGTGATTTCTTGCTGCCACTGCAGACACGACAAGGAACGTAACGAAATCCTCCACACTCCCTGCAGTCAGATGTCGGAACAAACTTCTGCAAATTGTCAAAACATGAATTGAATTAGAGCAGCTGATTTTCACTCCCTATACACACCGATTCAATACTCATAGAGGTTACTGCATTATGCACTATATCTTGCAGGCCTGTATGCTTTTTGAAAGGGCAAGGGCACCAAGGCATTTCCTCCTTCCTTGTTAAAAGGGCGCCCTATGAGGAAATTGTAAATTTCGTAAATTTCTACTAAGAGCATTTCAAGGGCACCAAGGCTTTGACCAGGGTCATGGAGGCAATCGCCTGGTCTTGTATTTTTAGTAGTACATGTATTCATACACAATCCTTATTTAAATTAAGCAATTAAACATAAACTAAAATTAAAAACTTGTTATTGTACAAAATTGTGTTCTCTCTCTAAATAAAAGAAAGTATGTAGCGTGCACAATCAAAGCATGACAGAAACAACAATAGGTCCACATTGTGTGAAGATGATAACAACAATAGGTCCACATTGTGTGAAGATAACAACAATAGGTCCACATTGTGTGAAGATGATAACAACAATAGGTCCACATTGTGTGAAGATGATAACAACAATAGGTCCACATTGTGTGAAGATGATAACAACAATAGGTCCACATTGTGTGAAGATGATAACAACAATAGGTCCACATTGTGTGAAGATGATAACAACAATAGGTCCACATTGTATGAAGATGATAACAACAATAGGTCCACATTGTATGAAGATGATAACAACAATAGGTCCACATTGTATGAAGATGATAACAACAATAGGTCCACATTGTGTGAAGATGATAACAACAATAGGTCCACATTTTGTGAAGATGATAACAACAATAGGTCCACATTGTGTGAAGATGATATTATGTGATCCATCTACATGTACCCTTCTCTTTATCTCTTTGTCAACAAATACCTACTTGTACAATATTGGTGATGAGTCGACTCTATATTTCTACTGTGTTTTGGTATATTTGTCAATAAAAATACTTCAAGATTGGTAAAGAGCCAACTCTATATTTTTTACTGCAGTCTTTGTGTGTCTTTGTTGGATGTCTTTGTCAATGAACAAGAGGCCAACTACAAGATTAATAAAGAGACAACTTTTAATTTCTACTGGATGCTATTTATGTCTTTGTTATCATCATCCATGACTGGAGTGGATGCATAAAATCTACATTCAATGTATATTGTACAAGGACATACTTGCTACATACAACGCACCTTTATTCAGTACTATGGTATTATAAACATAGCAATGGGTATCATTCCTGGATTACGACTTGTCATTTGATTATGTCAAAACTCTGGCAGTGATGAAAGTAACTGAAGCCCAAGGAATCAACAACACATCAAGATCTACTGGCAAGACAGAGACATATTCCAAATGCTACAACACTGCCCCCCCCTTCCTTCTTTCTTCTTTAGCTTCTTAAGATTTGAAAACATGGATAGACAGAGTATCAAGATGACAAGTAAAGGCATTCTTTCATATCAACATTTACTGCCAAATCTGTCCAAGATCGTAAAATATAAAAAACACAAGGGACTGCATCCAACAAATGAGGTCTAGAAAAACATATTTGATATTTAACCACACAAGGTCATGAACTGTATTCAATACAAGTAGACAACCCTACCCTCAAAACAAACACATTTACAGCTGTTAATACATTGTTAGACCATGATAACCTGTGACATCACAAGTTTACAGTAACATGTATAATGGACGTCCTGACAGGCACAGTTTAGTTTGTACACAGCTCAATAATTTGTGGAGATAACACAATTTGATTTATCAAATTTTTATATCAAATGTTTAAACGTGAACCATGTAAATAAACTTGATCAAGCTCAGGCTGTGTACAATACTTCAATAATGTGTAGTCTCTCGCCTACCAGGTAATGCCATGGAATGCACACTGGTACTTTCTATGAGGGAGAATACTTCCATTTGAAAAATGAGAGATTTATGGGCGCATCAAAGCCTTACAGTCCCCATGTCTTAGTGGATTGACTTAAAATGGGCGCATCAAAGCCTTACAGTCTCTGTGTCTCAGCGGATTGATTTATCAAATTCTTACAGTCCCTTAGTCTTAGCAGATTTTGTCCCCTGGTCAAGCTAGTGTGTGTCTCCTCCAACCCCTTGTAGTTTACAATTGGCTGAAGGAAGTTGATTCAAAAATGGGCGCTATTACTAGACCAAATGTTTACACAATTTGCCAAAGGGACAGAATCTCTAACAACACCAGTCATGACACAAGTGTCCTTTTAACAGCAAGACCATTGCTTCAATCCTTTGGATGGGGTATAGTACATGTATTTTCTTCTGTAGGTCCAATGTGTTGTGTAAGACATTATAAAAGGAACCCCAAAACACTTAATAATGTTGAACATTTCTAGTAATGTTGAAGTAGTGCACCATGTGTGTCAATGATGACACTCTTGGTTAACTCTACTAATTGAACCATAGAGAAGAAGGGTTGGCTGTATTTCTGAAATGGTCCACTTGGCGGCAACACCTTGTCAATGTAAGTTTAGTGCAAGGTGCTACAAGAATGGGTTGTTATAATTGTATAGGCCCTAGCTATAAAATAATGAGCGCTTTGGGACACACTTCTGGGTGTGAAAACTGCTATAAAGTATACACTATGTAATGTCTATATTATTACACAAATTATAATCTAGATTTTTCAATCATAAAAACAATCTGGTCTACTTCAAATCAGATGAGCTTTATTATGGAAGTCATTTTTGTTTTCTTTTTTTGTAAGTGAATTTCTGACAAACAATACATGTACATGTTTTCCTAATACACAATCATTGTACACGTTGAGCCAAGATATTGTACCTTTGTACATTTTATGGCGGGTATAATTGTCAAGACATGTTATTTTTGGCAACAACTTCTGCTGGTAATGCAATAATATACAACACACCTGAATGCACTGTTTGTATGGATGTGATCATCCATGATCAAATAATTCAATAAAGCATGTTTGTAAAAGCTTTCTCTAGTGTTAAAGGCAAATACAGAAAAGGTAATTATTACAACGAGAAAAACAAGTAGTTTTTACCCCAAAGCTTACTAGGTTCAAACAAGTGCTACTTTTCAACATAACATGGAGGAGAAATAGCAATTAAACATCTCACAATCATCACTGCTTTGTACAAAGAGAACAAAAACTTCTGAAAGTGACAGTTTGTGTAAGCAAGGTAGAGGATGAAAATAAGTTTACTCAAACAACTGTACCTTTAATGTCTGGCAACTATCTTGAATTTTGGTTGGAGCGAGGAAAAAGATGCATGATTGAACACTAGTACCAAGAAGGTGTCACAGTGTGAACTGCGTAACACCTTCCTCTACATGTACCTCATAATAAGGTGTTATAATATGAAGGTCATATTACAAAGTAGGCACTATGACTGGGTTGCAATAGCATGTACAATCCAACAGTAGGCCTACATATTGGTGTTCTTGTAGAAAACCTGTTTGGAAGAGGACACTAATCTACAGTTTACTTTTGATTTACTTTGATACACTAGAACTTTTCAAGATATCGTTTTCAGAAGAGTAAACATGCTTTTAATAAACATAAATTCTCAAATTGTGCGGTTTTTATTCCTGTAATTTTTTTTTTTACTTTTTAAACACTGTCACTATTTTTCAGTCTTATTTTGAAATGTTATTTTCTTGACCTTTTACAGTATCTATATTCAAACATATCTCTGGAGGAGTGGTACTGGCATGAACAGAGTCTACTTTTAGACTGTGATTGAAACAAACCCACACAACAATTTGTTTTAAAACTAAATAATATCAGCTCTTGACAATCCACTACGCCAGCCTAGGGTTTCTTCCAATTGTGAGTTGAAGACATTTTCCAACAGTATAGAGAACAACAGAACTAATTAAACTAGTCTGTTTATAGAACCTAAGCACTGTAAACAGGCAGTCATTCTCTGGCCACAGAGAGAGCCTTTACTTTGAAAGGAAAGCAAAAGGAGACATGCATTCTAAACTTGACAGCTGCTCTTAAAAATAGATGAGAGTCAAAACAAACTCAAATTTAATTGTGTGCACACATACAATGTTAAATCTTGTTGATCCTTCATGACATGTAATTGCTTACACGCATGGTTCTCTTTATTCTTAGTGCTAAACTTCTTTCTGACTTTACCTCAAATCTCTCTAGAATCCTCCTCAGCTGCCCTGTCTCATTTAACTCTTCCAGCGTCTCTACATCCTGTTATAATCAATAAACACTTTGCTATTAGTAAAAGCCATTACCAGCAGAAACAAAAAAACAAGCTCAAACTTTGGGTCCCATCAGACTTCCTAAAGCACAATTTAAAAAGCAAAAATTGCTTTTGGGGAACAAAAATACAAAAACCCTCCTAAGAGAACAATGGGAAACATTTCAATGAGCAACAAAACCCTGTCCAGGAAAACTTGTCAAAAGGTCTAGAACTGTATCTGTTTTCATTCATCAAAAAAACCTACATGTACATCTTTATGAGAGATGTAAACAAAGTGCTTCATCTTTATGAGAGATGTAAACAAAGTGCTTCATTGCAAGTAAAATAAGTAAACAAACATGAGTCAGAGTTTAGGGACTTTCCCCAAAAAGTTTTACAAAAATATGTCAAATCCTGACTAAGTGGAAGGTAATGGCATGACAAATGAACAGAGGTAGGGAGTCCTATACAAACAACTCGGCCAATGAATACATAGTTCAAGGTTATCAGCACATCGCTACAAGTTTTAAGGGCGATTAGCATCTGGCAGTGACTCAAAAGAAATAATGGGTTTTCATTTTATAGTTCTTGAAAATAATAAAATAATACCATTTATTTGGGCTCCAGATGGCACAGGGTACTGGTAAAAAAAAAAAAAAAAAAATCAAAATTTGGAAAACCTTGTTTTAATTTGCGTGCTTCAGCCAACTTTTGGTCCAGAATGCAACACAGGATTTATTCTGGAGAGAAACATGGGTGTTGTAACTCAAATCACAAAGCAATGGCTTCTAGAACAAGACCGCCCAATACTTTCAATCAACTATCACAATTAACCTGCGGATGTTGTACTTACTGTCAGTTTCCATTTCATAGGGCATACCAACCTTGAGACAAATGAATGATGTAACAACAAGATTTCATGGTAAATGCGCAAGCTGGGCGCCTAATGTTGTTTTAAAACTTACCCCAACTAGCTCTCCATCAATAAACACAATAGGCAGAGTGACCTGTTGCGTGTCTTCCAGTCTGTCTATCAACTCTTGCTGGTGTTGAGAGTTCATAAAGAGATCTCGCTCCTCAAACCGCACCCTGTGATTCTGGAACAGCTTGCGGACAAACTGACAATCCTCAAATGTTTGTCTGACAATCCGCATACTGGTGGTATAGACGATGATCTTATCCCTCTCATCGTCATTATTTACTGCTTTCTGCAATGATCAAAATATAGACATGACATATCAAGATAAGATAACAACCTAAGGTTTGCTGGAAATGTTGTCAACATAAAACAAGA
Source organism: Asterias amurensis (assembly GCF_032118995.1). NCBI lineage: Eukaryota > Metazoa > Echinodermata > Asteroidea > Forcipulatida > Asteriidae > Asterias > Asterias amurensis. The sequence continues at coordinate 27,908,347 of NC_092651.1, forward strand.
TTGGTAGTAACCACACTATATGAAGTGAGATTACATAAATCCAGCGATATAGTATCCCTTCACGAATTGAAGTTAGTTCCGCTGTAAAAGACTTCTCAATTACTTCTAATCCACCTTGATTAAGTAATGCAGACTGTGACAATCACATACAAGAGAAAACAATGAAATTATTTGCTCAAATATTTCAAATCAAATGAAAATTTCTCAGCAACAGTTAAGAGAACTTTTTATTTCAGAAAATAATCTAATTTGTAGCTTTTAGATTCTAAATATTAAAAGTGTGTGTACTAATAATCATTAAAACTTATGAAGCGCCATCTATCTAAGACTAAACTTATTCCAAGGCGCATAAAAAACAAACAAAAAACAGAGAGCGTAACAAAAAAGAATACAAATTACGTAGCTTAGAAAGAAATGAGTACGTTGAATAAAAAAAATTAATTTTACGTAAAAATATGCGTTTGCAAAAAAAATGGTAAAAAAAAACAGTAGTCAATCAGTCAATCAACTTTCTTTTTCTTTTTTACTCAAGAATGCGTTTGTACATTGCTTAGATGTAAGGCAATTGTTACTGTTACTAAAAACTGTAATTACCAGCCTCTCCTATACTAGACCACATTAGGTATAACCCCGACCATCCCAACTATGCATGTTTTGTTGGATGAGGACTGCCAGTATTAGGTAGGCCTACATGTATGAAAAGACCATTCCCAACTCTGCATTTGTTTGATGCTGTTGTACTTAGGACTGCACTAGTAGTAAGCCAAATTCTCTGTGGATCAGGCATACTGTACCACCAGGCATAATCAGAGTCCAACAGTTTGTTGATTGAATGTTCATGGTGTGAAATTTGTCAGAGTGATGACAGATCCCAGTAAATCAATCTTTGAGTTTGTGAGTGAATTGACACTGAACAAGGTCATTTTAGTTTCATCATGGGGGGGGGGCCTTGAAAACCAAACTAACAATATTTTGGCTTGTTCACACACCAGTGTTAAGACCTCATGTAAATCTATGTCATGTACTATTCCAGATCACCACATAATTAAAATGCCTGAGATTCTTGGTTGCTAAGGAAACGAAAACGAATAAGGACAACTACTGATCATTTGGTGACTAACTGAACCAATATGTCAACACGGTTAGTGTAATCTGACATTTATGACTACACTCAATAAGGGTGTGATCCAATAAGGACAAAGTCCTGATTAAATTAGGGCATGTTCTGTCATTAGATGCTTTCATAGTACGAATGCCTAGAGATCTTACCAACACACTCCAATATGAATCAACACCCAATTGTTTGGAGTTAAACCCATTTTTTTAGATTAAATTGGCGATCAATCATACAACTTCCTTAAACAACTGTGAAAGGTTAGGAGTGGGCATAGGACTGAAGGTATTCTTTATTGGGATGAGCCCAGCTTCTAATTTAGCAGCTCATCTAACAAACTTGTCAAAATAAAATTAAGTGGCCTTCAAAAAAAGAAAAATTAAATAATATAAAAGAAGGGTTCTGATGATTGGCCTTGTACTAATATTATCATACCCTGTAACATTTGCTACCAAACTCAATCTCAAGAGTAATGATCATCTATAGACACTGTGTTTTACACACACACAATTTAGTATTGTCAACATGATTTTCTGTAAACAAACAATTTTTAGGAAAATCAAGATCTTTAAAAGTGAGAAACATTTTGAAAGACTAAACAGTTTAATTCATAATGACCTATAGAGCTTTTAGCAAGAAATAAAGGGAAAAAAAGTAACAGCTACGCATATAATATTCACAATTTATAATTTTCTTTAACTCTCAGTGCAAAATACAAAATGTAGCAGTCTTTCTACTGTGGGTACATATAATTGCAAACAAACACCATGGCAGCGTAGTCATACAAACTACATCCCATTGCATCAAGAAAACCATACAGGCCTATATGACGTTGGCAACTTTTCCTTGATACAGGGTACTCAATTTTGATGTAAGGAAAACTAGAATTTCTACTGAAACATTTGATAGTGCACCAACTAAACAGAGTGCCTCAGTGATGCCTGATATACATGTACACACAATGTACTGTATCTATAGGTCTATACCTGTAAAACCAGACTCTGAGACTGCATTGAATTCATAAAGATATACTGTCCTTCACTTGGAAAATAATCAAGATTTTATTTCCCAGGTGGTGTACAAATGAAAGAATAACATTGAGATGTAATTAAGTTTGCAATAAAGCAATAGTTTACGAATCACTGAATCAGTGGAGACATCACTGTATCAGGCCCAGTGTGTACATTGTACAACATGTGTACAAGGTAATCTGTCAAGGATGACATTAGTGCTAGATGACATTTGTTGTGAACATTATTTTCTAATGATTTTCTTTCTAATGGAAAAAACATCAAGTTCAAAGATAAACAATATTTGTTCAGATCTGTTGGACTACATTGCAGTGTTCTTCTTGATGCCAGCTCTTTTCAAACTTAGAGAACAACACATTTGTTTCGACAGACTTATGAGAATGGATCACAATAACTTGATTTATTTCCTCAAACTGGGATTGCATTACATGTAGTTTGTCAGAACCTCTCCCAGCCTCTGCAACTTATTAATCTTTACTTGAACCTATTTGACATTCTTTGGAGACATTGAGACGATGAAAAAGGTGTTTAGATGTAGAACTTTGCATGAAAGTAAAACAATTCTTTACATTGTAATTGAATGTAGTGCACTGTCTCTAAGCAAGGGTGAATATTATTGTTAGAAAGTTTGATTCAAGATCTTTAAAATTGCCCTTGGCTAGGTCAGTCTGTTAATTGTACCATTAATTTTGTTTATTTTTAAATGCCGATTTTCCCCCCAAATGGAAATAAGTCTAAGAAGAAGGTTAATAGCTTTTGGGGGCTTTTCTTGTAATATTTTGTGAATTTTTCCTTTCTTGTGATTCTATTTTGTTCGATTTTAATTTGTTTTTACCTTCTTGCCATGTCTTGCTATATTTAATTCAAATAAGTATCAATCACTAAGAACACTAACCCTTACCTTGGTCCCTGATTGTGGGATTATCAACTTATTGAAATACTTTAATTTATCATTTCCGACGGGGTATACTTATTAAGGCATGATACATAAAATTTGTTAACATTTTCAATTTGAAATAGTCTACTGAATTTGGTCACACCCACTCTAGTGATCCAATACCTTGTAAGTTGTATGTTTTGTTTCTCTTGGATTTACGAACATTACCTTCCCACCCAGGTACATTTATGATGCCAAAGAAATGTTGTTTCGAGCACTAGGATGTTTCACAGACTCCTTAAATTGTTTGTCTACTAAAGATGTCCCTGATTAGGGCTAAGTTGTCTTATAATCATCAATGACTATTTCAACCAACTCAAAGAAGATCATTCCTACATGTATTGTAGGTACTCCTAGATTAGAACAATGGGTCGTATGAATAAAAAGTAGTATTTACTGACAAGTACTAGCAAAAAGTAAAAGCATAAACTTCCAAGTAGAAGCATTCAGTAAAAGCATCTTCTGATTTCCGTATGAATAAACCTTTTCTTTTACTGCAAAGTATTCACGTAATGCTTTGGAGGAAATACTTCTGCATACCATGGCTGAATGGCTCTAAACAAAAGGTTTCCTTTGTATTACAACTCTCATTCACGTCTACGTACGCACTCACACACACAGCCAAAGCAGCATTTGATTTAACAGAAACATAGAAATCTTCAAGTCAGCCATGAGGTTTTTATTCTGACAACATTTTGATGAAGACGACTCATCTGGACACACATAATAAAAACGTTTTTGTTAAGCGTTTGAAACTTGGAGTGGAGCATGACAGCGCTGTATAGAGAAGATGAGAGCTGGATATGAGCATAGCTATTTAACTTAAACTTAAAAGTTTTAATAATAACACGAACAACATTCTATTGAAATGCATTTAATTGTTTAAAAAATACTTCTTCTGATTTTATGAACAATAAGCCTTAATGATCGAGGCATTCATTTCTGAGTTGAAAACATTCTGTATATCTTTTTTAAAAGCTTACTGTAATGATATAAAACGTTTTTTTTTACAAACGGTTTTATTTTATCCTCAGCATATATAAACAAGTTTGATTAAAAGCAGTTTGAGTTTGTGTGTATTGTTTCTGTTGTGAAACACTGTGTATATGTGTCTATTTAATATTTCAGTGATGTCTTTCCTTTGGACTAAAACATTTATCCTGTGAGGAACATTCATAAACACTGTCATTTCTTCGGACGAGCCTTTTACTTCTGTGCCCAAGGTAGCTCTGGAGCTACCTTGAAAAATCACTAGTATTTACTTGTATTTTGTAGTATATTCTCCGTTTTATTCATATGGAAGTAAGTAAGTGCTAAAATTAAAAGAATTTACCTTTTGGTAAAAGTAGATACTTTTAGCATTTTAGTAAATACTTTTAAGTAACAGTTTTTACTTCTTTTTATTCATATGGATGGTAGTAAATACTTGAAAATTTCAAGTATAAGTAAGTACTACTTTTTATTCATACGACCCAATGGTTCGTTCCGCTATCGTCTCCTCTTCATGAAGGTGATTTAGTGGAACCAACCTCATACTTCTAGGCTGAATAACTCCTGGGATCATCATAATGAACAACAACAAAGTGAAAAAGTAGGCCTAGGGGTTAGGTTTGGTTAATCATACATACAGTATAGTAGACCCTGTGATATTATTGCTCTTCATTATGTTGCGTCAGGAGGATCCACATTACCCGAAGTGAAATTAGGATTAAATCGTAACCCTCTTCCTGACAGTGGGAGGAAGATTTGATTATCGCAACTAGCCCAAGTGGAGTAAGTTGCGATATCGTAACCCTCGGCTTCGCCGTCGGGAGGAGGGTAACGTTATCGCAACAACTAGCCCAAGTGCTGCTTTGACCATGGGAGGTAGGTTTTGTCTCCTGCTTTAACTCACCTTTGCATTGCTTAGCGGCTTGTAATTGAAGTTCATAATACCCGCCCTAACTCTGTTAGTGACGCCCCTAACAGTTCCTTTTGCACTTGTAATATCATCACCATCTCCCGTAGTAAGGCCTCGCTTCCCGACAAACCTCAGAGTTCTGTTCTCACCATCGCCCTGGGCCTCTGCCCCTTGCGGATGGGAACCAACTTCCTTGGTAGCATTTTCATTGACATGAAACTGGTAACCCATTTGGCTGGCAGACTTGCCCCGAACACGCTGCTGATGGTTCGGTTGTGGGTTTTTACTTGTGGACGGTTTTGGAGCAACAGCAGGCAGGCGATGTGGTGGTGGTGTTGCTTGAGGAGTAGAGAATAATTCTGAAGTTGGTCTTGGATTTAGACTGAAATTTGAAATAGCATCACTGATGTGTTGGAGAAGTTCACTCTCGGTTGGTGCAGTTCCATTCACAAAAAAATGATTCGTGTACAAAGGTTCACTCGATTCCCCATTATCTTGTGGTTCTGGTTCTGTGTTGTTATTACTATTAAAATGTTCTCCGATGACTTTACGGCCAGCCAGCTGGTCCAGTGAGTCATCAGCTTCGACGCCGTTGTTAAGCTGGGACTCCTCCCTGCCATTCTGCAACTGGGCCATGGTCCGGTTCCAACACCCAAAAAACCTCGTACTCTATCAAAATCAAAAGGCTAGGTAGGATGAAAAATCAATGGTGGATCATGAGTCATAAGACACTTCCGGAAAATCGGTTCCTACTAGTTGCGGCAGTGGTACAGAACTTGTCGTCATTCTGATCATGTTGTGCTTCGTGTGTATTTATATGTCAGATCAAGATGTAAACAAACATAAAAAAAATGCAGTCATGATGATTTATAGGAAAACATTCTCGCTGTCATGTTCCGCCTCTCCGACTTGCAGTGGCACAGGGCAGTGCTGTGATGATTGATTTTGGAAGATCGGAAAGCGTATACGAAGAATGGTTGTTATACGTCGTGAGAGGGCGTCTGTCAAACATAAACAGTTACCATAATAATAATGCACAATGCATGCATTGGAGCCTTCTTTTGAAAACTTGTATAAAGTAAATAATATTGGGGGGGGGGTAATTTTGTATGATCCAAAGAAGGATCTAATCTGTATGTCTGCAGCTTGCACGACCCGGAACCCATCTCCGCACACTGCACGTCTATACCCGTTTCGTTTTATGTGAAATCCCCATCCATCCAAAGAGGCAGGCAATGACCTGGTCAATTTAATCACAATCATGCTTTGTGAAGGAAATTGCCTACAAACAAAAACTACCGACATTCTTTTTCTTGCCATAATTATTTGTTTAATGTACCCTCCTCGTGCTACAAATGAATAAATAAGCCTGATAACAATCAAGTTATATATAATACAGTAATGTGACCTTATACCATTAGGCTATAGAGAAAAAACACAAATCTGTCGATTCGTTATTATTATGTGAAACATCTTTAACGAAGGGATTTTCAACACTTATTATAAATTACATGCACCATAGATCAACATAAATCGGGATGCAGCATGTTCATTATGTACAGCAAAAACAAGTTCCCCTTTACTTTTTGGTGTTGTTGTGTGGGTTTTTTTTTTTTTTTTTTTTTTTTTTTTTTTTGTGGGTGGGTATTGGTCTTTGAGACGATTTGGTTGTTTTAAAACAATTAATAGTTTGTTTTGGTATCTAACAAAATAGGGTTGGTCCATGAAAATGGAATAACATAAAATGTATGTGGACGCCAGCAAATAACATTTTCGTGTCCCAAAACTTCCACGATTTTAAATAGCCTAGGCATTTTACGTATGACGGGTGTAAAAATAAAAAAAAAGCTCCCGCCCATGCCTTTTGCTTGCTGGTTTCTACCATATAGATATAGATATAAAGCTCCATGGTTTCTACTCAACTCCCGGGTCAAAATTTACCCGGATTTATGGTCCAGGGTGGTTAGACCCTTTTTGAGTCGCTCTCAGTATAAGGGTCACGCGAACGGAAACTGGTAAGTTTAAAATGTTACCGTGACAAAGTTTTTGGTAGATGTCTAAAGGCCTACAGCTACAGCTTGTCATTCATGCAACTTCTTGCTATATGACTGACCAACATTATAATCACTATTGTATATTTTATTCCTTCAAGCATTTCATTCCTTCGTGAACTTTTCCTTCTTAGAAAATAAAAAAAACACTCGATAAGCATCGTCATAAGTTGCGCTCTTCGTAATGTGCATCCTTTGTTGATATGAGATAATAAACTGACTGACAAGAAAAATTATTGTGTTTCGGTGGCCTAGTCTTTATAAAATTATTCCCGAAGTTCATTTATTTCTGGAGACCAGTGGCAGCTGTAAATCCAAGTTCTTTGAGCATTTCCTGACTAATCTCAATCCCACCATCGTCCTCCGTGCCATGCTCCCCTCCAATTGCACGGGCAAGGAACCAAGCACTCTTCTGGTCGTCTCTGATCTTATGTGCGGGTCTGCTCTGCCCTTCACGGCCGAGGGCTAAGTGCCACCTTTCGGCTGAGAAACGGCAAGGCTGGAAGACCAAGTAATAACCAGTTGGGTCTAACTTCTCCAAAAACTCACAAGATTCGTCACACTGGGTCTGTTGGGTTGAAGATTGAACAATAATCAAACAACAGTACATTGATTTATCAGGACCTTAGAATGACACTATTATAGGTTTTCTCGGTCAAATTCGGCAAATGAGCAATCAATTTCATTTTCATGCGTTCGAATTAAAACTGTTTTGCCTCTCCAGTTGTTACTGCGTTTCAAATTCAGAATTCGGCCCTGAATTTCATTTTGAGTCGAGTCAAATTCCTTTAGCACTCTGTTCAATTTAGCGTATCGTCATTCTTTTTCGTGACACACACCTCAAGAAGCGTCTGTGAATTTGAATGCTGCTATGATGAATTGTTAAATTGAATGATTATTTTGTTAAATCGAATAACGTAAAAGTACATTTGACTAGTCTTAAAACGAAATCGAATGACCCTTTTCAGTAGCATTCAATTTCGTGCCAAATAGAAAAGCTGGTTGTTAAATTGGCTGCTCATTTTCCGAAATTGACCGAGAAAACCTATACTTTGCCTTTCCGACCACACCCATCCCATCCCACGCTCATATTTTGCACAGGCTTGTGACCGCATGCAGCTAGCCGGGGATTCCCCCAAAATGTTTGAATTTGAAGGGGACTTGTAAACGATGTTTTTATATATTTCCAGCTTTATAAGAAAAGTAACATCATTACCAATAATAATGTTAAAATGTTAAAAAGTTTAATATTTCACAAAATGTAAACTTTTATATTTGAGCTTGTGTGAGAGGTTGAGAAATGTCACCATATCGAGTGAAGAAAACGTTGTGATTCGTTGATGTAAAAAACATGATGTCAAATTATACAGTGAATTGAGGCACGTAATTCGGTAATAAAACCCAGTGCAACGCGTCATCTGGTATCGTATGTTCATTGTAACTTTGGCTTATCAAATTCTTGGCACGCACCGAAACATGCGGAGTTTTTCTTTTTTTGGAACCTCTTAACTTGGCATCTTGGATAAACATCTTACAGATTGTTGATGGGAAATATTTATCTGATGCAGTTACCATTTTACTATCGTGAACATTGCGACATGAACACTGCATATTGGGGCAAGGAAAAAGTCTCCTCACCCTCCCTACTACCACTCGACTTGCACTTTCCAGGCAGGGCTACGCAAGATCACTATTCACTATACATTCATTCGCTTATCTCTTTCCTCCCTCGTACCTATAATTATAAGTTGCAACTTTGGCATTGACCGGTGGTGCCGTAGCAGAGGGGTGGGGCTCAGAATGATCTCATCTCTCTGGACTGAGATCGAATGCTTCATGGTTCGACTTTCCTTAAAGCGCCCCCCCCCCCCCTTTTTGACGTTTCACTTTTTGGTTTCGCGTCCCCAAATAATGATTTGGTGAAAAATGAATTGCATCACTGAGATAAAGTGTCTTAATGGCATGCCAGCATAATTTACGCACGGAAAATATTTGTCGTGACAGTGGTATCGAGTTGGTGTGTACACTATAAGCTATCGATGAATGATTGCCCGGTGAGTGATAATTAGACAGGGTTAAAAAATAACACAAATACTTTGGATTCCAGTTCTACATAGAATCACGAGCAGTGTCGTACGGTTCAGCACTGGCTGCAAAACATGATTGCATTATTTTAAACTATAGTTATGACCAAATCATCATGTACAGAATGGAAGAAAAAGCTTAAAGGCACTGGGCACTGGTGTCGAAGAACTATCTTAATAATAATCAAAGTCTTGTATAGCGCCAATGCAGGCGCTCATGGCGCTTGCTAAAAAAAATCCTGCACCCTAGTCAGCTTAGCTCCAGGTGCACTGCTCGCGATATCTTAACAAAAGTTATAGTCATATCAAAGGCAATGATTATTAATTGTGGATGTTGAACAGATGTGTTTTGAGTGCTGATTTGAATGTATCAGTTGTGATAGCTGCCCGCCCGGACGTAATGTGGAAGACCATTCTATATCGTTGCTGCTGCGACTTTAAATGAACGCTCTCCCCAAGAGTTGCGTGCCCACCCGTGTATCTCAACAATTGCACAAAATAACAAACCTGTGAAAATTTGAACTCTTGTCATGATCGTCGAAGTTGCGAGATAAACTGAAAGAAAAAACACCCTTCGAAGTTGTGTGCTTTCAGATGCTTGATTTCGAGACCTAAAACTCTAATTCTGAGGTCTCGAAATAAAAATCGTGGGAAAACTACTTCTTACTCAAAAACTATGTTACTTTTTGTCACAATGTTTTATACTACCAACAGCTCACCATAACTCTTTACCAAGTGAGGTTTTATGCTAATGATTATTTTGAGTAGTTACCAATAGTGTCCAGTGCCTTAAATGATAAAATAAGAAGAACCATGAACATGAAAAGGATAATTATATTATCATGTAAACGTCATTACATGACGTCATCATTGTACCAGTTCTCCAGTGAGCTCTGAAAAGAAAGCTTGTTATGTTATTTATAGATTCTAAGGTGAGTGACAGATTATAGTATATGACAATGAATAACAATATCTGTTACTACGAATTTGTAATCTATTGGGCCATTTTATATAACGGAAAGAAGAACATGCCGTAGTAATAACAAATTCAATAAAAATCGGCAATAATATTGGGTCTAACAAAGACTTTATTGTTATAATGTATTTTCCCAAATTATGCAAACAACCGTATCTATAATGTCATGGGATAAAATACATTTTTTCTATGGGGAGGTAGTAACTTTTGCATTGCCAGTTTTCGTTGAATTCGCTCGTCCTGCCCAAAGGGTTTGCAACTTGATCGTATTTTTGTACTCGCTACAACCCAGAATTTAATTTTACACTGTCATTAAAATCTACCTTGCCGTGTACTTTTCCCGTATCATCGATTGACAGGAACATTCCCGAGTGTACAGCCTTTAATGTGACAACTCCAAAACGCATCGTCTGCACCTCAAATACAGCTAGAATAGAACAAACATTCAGAGTCATTGCAATTATTTTGATTCAAGCAAGTACAGTTTGTAACTTATTTGGAAGAAGGAGGCAGGCGCAAATGGCGTTCTTGGTACCGCCTGATGAATCTTTTGGCGGGCTTTTGGCACCACCACTGGAGACTGAGTGGTAAATACTAAAAAATCATTGTTAGCAAACTTACTTGATAATGAGCAATGGGGAGCTGTTGATGGTAACAGCATTGTGACAAACGGCTTCAGTCTCAATTAACTTATAGTTTTGAGGAAGAGGTAAATTCCGGCACTGAAGTCACTTTTATGCATTTGAAAGCACACAAATTAATGTGCAACAATTAAGGTTGTTTTCTTTCACTATTCTCTTGCAACTTTGATGACCAATTCAGTCCAAGTTTTCACATTAGTTGTTTCATGTATATACGTTGGGATACACCAATATGAGAATACTGGTATTTAACAATAATTACTAAAAGTTTCCACTGCCTTTAAAATGTGAAAAGATGTAAGAGCAAACCGTGCATCTTACCATAGATGGCAATGCCAATGATCTTACCGTGTTTATGGCCCGACCGATCAGCACCGCCCACCTCACCATTCGGATCTATCTTGAGAAAGTAGCCAGATTGGCAATAATATTCCCGCAGTGGAAAAGAAGACATCATTCACACCTTGCTCCTAAGAAGCTCTCTCAGGCCAATAGGATGTTGCTCTCGGAGGAGACACTTCCGTTGCTTGGTTTCCAGCTCAGTTTCTTCAAGGTTGTCTGATTCGTTATTCCCGTAGGTTGCCGGATGTGCTGAGCGGTCATTGAGGCGGTATAGAATCGCATGAAGGGCTGCTGAACTACTAGTTGACAAATCACTTTCATCACCAGAGGCAACAACAGGAATTCCGAGCTTGTAGATTGATATCTCAATCGCTGTCAAAGCACCGATAACATGAACCAGTCATGAAAGACTCCTATCCAATAGTTTGGTTTTATTTCAGAAAACTCATTGCAAAATATGAGTTTACAGCGGTATAAAAGTCAACCAGACGTGTAAGGAAAGATAGAATAAGTCTTATACAGCTGCATTGAGAGGTTAATTGATGGCTTTATTTGCATGGATTCCAACGTCATCTTTTGACTCTGGTAAAACTATTACGAGGTTCCTTAAAGGTACTATCTGATCGCACTTTCCAAATCGATGGCGGTACCTTGATTTATAATCACAAGCAAGTGACTAGTGACCAGTGACCACATCTGATGTACCATCTCGGTATAGTTTGCTTCAAGACACAGGGATCACTCTATCTCAAGGCTCACTCCATCTCAAGGCTCACGACCTCACAAGCCAAAGTGTATAAAAATGTGTGTAATTTCCCTGTTTTTGGCTCGCATATATTTTCACTGGCTATTTTATTTTTCCCATTATTATTGTTCACCATTGGATTTTAATTTTTTTTATCTTGAAAATTTTCATGCAATTAATTGACCCTTTGGTCACACGGTGATGTGAATAAAAATAGCCAATATAAAGACCGGGCCGTCTCGGCAACACACCCACCCAATTCTGAGACGTAGTGTATAACCTTCACAAATTTTAGTTCTTATTGCGGTTACTTTTACTGTGAAATGTAACTCTTTCAACCTAGACCAAATCTTACTTTAATGTTACTCAGGAAATTGTCTTTTGTGGAAGTCTCAAGTTAATCCAATCTATTTTATACAAGCTGCATGGGCAGAAACATGGTGTTTTTATTACACTTTTTCATTAAAAAAAGAAACCACAATTCAAAATCCTTATCTGTATTGCAATACTTGTTTTTATTCATTTCTTAGAAGAGCACACCGAAAGTATAATTATTTTATGTTGATTTTTATTAAATAAATAAACCAGCAATTTTGTAATATAAATGTAAGCCAGTTAATGGAAGGCATTAAAGTGTTCAAGGCTTTGAAAATTCTGTAAAAATATCATTTACTCTTAATTATCAAATGTACTCACAAATTTGACTCAAAATTTGTCTTAGGGTTTATACAGGCCTCATGCACAGTGCAATTCAAGTCTTTTGCAAACTTGCCATTTTGTTTTGAAAGAAAACATCAGTTTCTCTTTTTTTTAAGCAACAAATTCAGTGTTTGCTTTTCATATGAACTGTACTTTACAATACAAGCACATCAGTAAAAGTCCCTGGTGTAAAACACCTTCCAACCTATAGAAAATTCATCAAAGTAGGCAGATGTGTTTTTGAGAAACTTTGAATAATGCTGCAAGGTTCTGCCAGAGATTTTGTGGACTGTTTTAAAGTGCATTTCTTTTTGTCATATCAAAAGAAGAACTGTAAATGCACACAGACCGCCGCCTGACCCCTAGCACCTAATGTAATGAAATGTTTGCAGTTTGTTATAATATGTGAATTGATTTACTTTTCGATAAACAAAACAATAATAATGAAGTGCATTATAAAGTGGCCCATGGCACAGTGTACAGACCAGGCTGCATAGATTTGATGAAACACAATGATTGTATTAAAAAGAGTAGATTAAAACCTTTCTTAATTATTTGCACCTATGGTTGTTAATTCTTTGTGTTTTTTAAATGAGGGTAACTTTCAACTGTCTTCTGGATTGCCTCCCCAAGTCCCACTAAAGGTTTATACCCCATGTCTTTCTTGGCTCTCTCACTGCTGTAATAATGGTATGTTCCGGCTAGCGCTACCCTCATGGGGGTAAAGGTCATCTTTAAGGTCACTAGAGGGCTGAGGATCCAGACAAGAAGTTGAAGGAAGACAGCCAGGTAGTAGATGAGAGCATAGGGGAGATGGTATTTAGGAGGCTGGTAGTTCAGACCAATTAAGATGAGGCTCATGAAGTCCCAGAAAGGAATGGGGTCATCATTGGTGATGTGATAAGACTGTTGGCAAAATAGAAAGGAAAGTATAAACATTATATGCATGATATTTGGCCCTTGGAAAAGAGTAGGATTTTTTTTTAATCGAGTACATGGGCCGATATACATTAACACATGGTGCAGGCTTAAATAGACTTTCCAGGCTATTTAATCACAACTTTTCAGATTTTTCAAGGGGCAAAACATCGGAAATCAGACTTAGTAGGAAGAATATCAGGCCTGATTTTTACTGTAAATTTAGCACAATTATTATTTATGCAGTGTATCTGTAAGATTTGTACAGTCTGTTTTCAAAGCTTTGTGTCTAACTTCTATGTCTATGTTACAAAGTCATCTCATTCAACGAATGTCTTTATGTTCATCCATTGAGGGAATTGTGTCTTTCCTTAAAGTAATCACAAATTCACTTAACCAACCTTTCCACACACTACTGATTCTTTGCCGAGCTTCTCTGCAGCCAAGATATGTCCATGTACAACATTCTTAACATATGTAAAATCAACTAGGTTGCTGCCATCTCTGAGAACAAATAGAAAATGTACATTTAAAGTCATACCTAGTATACGTATCAAGCAATGTTTTAATGAAACTCTTGGGAATAGACATCTAGCTGTTTTAAGGCCACCACCTCAACCATAAGAGCTTTTGTGGCCTAGCGATTAAGAGCATCGGACTCAAACTTTGGTGTTTCTGATGAGCCATGACACCTGCGTCCATAAGCAAGACATTTAACCATGATGCTTCGTCCTTAGGATAGGATGTAAAGCAATTGCCCCGTGTGTGTGTGTGTGTGTAACACCCATAAAAGAACTAAATGCACATAATCACAGAGGGGATTCGCCTCAATGTTCCTGGTTTGATTGGCTGCATATTCCCCCACAGTACCTTGTAAACCATTACATGATGCTATATTCAAGGAGTAGGTCTCATAGATCAAAGTAGTCTGTCATACCTTGCTGGAAAATAATTGTTGAAGTGCCTTGAATGTCACTGAGTGATGGATATTTTGTGTTTATATAAGAAGCAACTGTTGTTATTGGTACAATATTGTACCCAAAAGGATTGGTTGTAAAATATGTCTCTGCAATGCAAAGAATCAAATTTAACTTTAACTTTGGAATTCTCACCCAATCATGAACTTCATCTTGCCAGCTTTAGCTGTCTCAACCAGAGTTGGTACAAGCTGGGGATCTCTAGGTCCAAAGATGCCATGAGGTCTGATGGCAACAGTGTGAAAGTCTGCACTATTTGCTTCTAGGACGACCTAAACCAACAAAAGAAAACTACAAAATTAATCAAAGTAAATTCATGGAAATGTTTTGTGGCTAACCTCTCAAATACCTTAAGATCCGAGCTCAAGTGAAGCATGGGAATCGACTATTGGCTGGATGTGTGCACCTTGGAGTGTCGATGATGTTGTGAGCTGCTGCTGAAAAGGTTGGCTTGTGTAGTGGTGAAACTAGCATAGGGCAAGTCTGCATTTTTATTGGTTAATCGTTCAGCACTTTACTTATTTGCATACAAGTCATGAATAATGCAAATTTTGAATAAATCAGTTGGAAAAGGCCCTCAAGGCTTCGCAACTTGACACTATTATGTATAATGCAAAACTTCAAACATCACTGGCATGTGGAAGTCTTGGAACACCTGAAAGTTCCCTTTGGCAAAGGGTGGGAGGGGGTAAAAGTATCATTAATGGGAGGGACTTTTGCCCAATCAATGAGATCCCTGAGACTTGGTGGGTGTCTGTAGGTAACTACGGGTTCCTCCTGTACAGTAAGTTACAGTCGATCTGATGTGTGAAGAATATGTTAGAGCTGGTTATTTTATGAATGGGGAGGAAGCGAGTGGTGGAAAGTGACAAAATGGGAAGTTTCCTTATGGACCTCTTTTGCACCTTTGGAGAGTAGTGCAGTTGGTAGTCTTTGTGGAACAGAAGGTCTCCTACGAGACTATGTCAGAATCAAAAGTTGGTGAAGTACTGGTAATTTTGAATACATGACCTCAAAAGGCCTTTTTGCGATATGGCAGACACAATGCTATGACAATATTAGGTTTGGGTAAACTTGTACACCCAAATCAAACGGTATACTTGAGTACTCCTATTGTGTCCGCCATACCTCAAAAAGGCTAATGGGTTTAACAAAGTAATCTGAGGGTTTATTTATAATATCATTTACATTTATTTAATCAGTGCTATATGGGAGGAAAGATCAACAATTTATTTTTATCTTACAAGTGTGGACTTTGATTGAAAGAAAAGGGTTTGTCAAAAATATCTCAATAAAATAAGTATATGCATATGTAGACAGGAAGTCTAAACATGCTGGTAGGTCTCAGAACAAATGAATTGTATAGAAGGAAGAACTTGTCAGTAACAAATCATTGTAAAATCAAAACGGAATTGAAATGGTAAAATATGCTGGTACAAACCTTTTCCTGTAGGATTTTAGTTTCTGTGTAGTAATCTATGGGTTGACCGGCATATGGTAATTCCTCACTGCCATTCTTAATGTCTTTGCCTTCATAACTTACGCTGGCGCTGCTGGTTAGCACTAGTTTCTGTTGATTCAATGCAAATCATTAAGATGCAAGGTAAATGTTGGCTTTACAAGCGACTTATAGCTAGTCTATTGTAAATAATATGTCAAAGGTCATCATGTGCATGTAGGTCCACGCCATGCTGTTACAGATACTACAGTGGCCATATCACAGTCAAAGTTTGTTTGTGTTGCTAAAAGTCAAAGATCCACAAGTTTTGGCCCCTTAAAATCTGATTGGTAAAACTGTAAAGTCAAGGAATATGGCCAGCAAAACGATATGCAAATTGAATATAGTAGTTAACATTTAGTTTGACTTTAAAAATTGCATTAGGTTTCACAGAGGTGAACAAACCACAAGAAAAAAACACTTTACTGTGGTCAGCTTATTTGTGGCCCTGATTATGATCCACTTTCAAATTCTTCTGATGCTTAAAGCACTTTTTTGTAACTTTTTCTTAAAGTTTTGTTCGAGTAACCTCCCCATTTGCAAGATGAAATAGTTAAAATTTCTTGTTACACTACCTTAACACCAGCTTCCTTGCAGGTTGCAATTATGTTCTTCGTACCATTGAAGTTGACATTGTAAAACAACTCCCTGGTAAACAAAAATATTACTAAATTAATCTTAAATGCCTGGTTTAATCACCAAATCTTAAGTTATTTAAATTTTAAACAAAAATATTATAACAAAAACAAACTAACAGGCAGACCTGTAATGTGTAATGTAAAAAAAACTGTGTTCAATCATTTATTTATTATCTAAAAGAAACATTCTTTTCCCTCACAACAATCGCTTTTATTCATGTCCACAGCTACAAATAATAAGCTGAAGCCTTTCTTTATGAAATTGTTTTGACAACATAATATGAAAATGCTTTCCTTATTTCAGATCCACAAAATCTCTTACTTATTATTACTTGAAGGAGGAGGAGAGGCACAGTTGAAGACGACTTCTGATCCCTCAAAGGATGGAAGAAGCTCCTGCAGGAAATTAACAAATGCGTTTCAATTCCTTGTGATCAATAACTATTCATTAGAAACTTCAATGAATCCTTAACTCAGCTGCCTGGCACTGTAGGCAACAAACAGTGAGTGTACTAATTACCTATACGAAAAACTTCTGTAAAATGCAAACATTGTTCATTTTCCTGTGACACTAGAAACGAACAAATAGGGAACTTTAGTACATGTCACGGAAAGTCCTCAGGCATCTGGTAAAACAATTTATTCCCAGTCTATTGGATGCATAATGGAAACAAAAGAAAGATTCATAAACTAGTCTTTCATATCATCATACAGGCATCTACCAAGAAAGTTCTAAATGCACTTGAACAAACAGAAATATTTAAAGGCAGTGGACACTATTAGTAATTGTCAAAAACTAGCCTTCACAGTTGGTGTATCTCAATTTATGCATAAGATAACAAACCTGTGAAAATTTGAGCTCAATTGGTCATCGAATTTACGAGATAATAATGAAAGAAAAAACACCGGGTCACACGAAGTTGTGTGTGTTTAGATGGTTGATTTCGAGTCAGGTTTTTGAATTTTCAAATTATGTTAGCACCTTGCAATGTTGTAATGTATGATTAGAAATGTGGAAAAAAACCAAAACCTATGAATACACAAACCTTCTTGGAGCACAGATTCCCCACAAAGAATTTGACACGGTTATCTTCATATGTAACTTTGATGTCGAAAACATTGACTGTATATCCTTTCTCCAGTAAACCTTCTACAAGATGACGTCCAAGGAAACCACATCCACCTATCACAGTACATTGCTTCCCCTTCAGAGACACACAAGAAAAATATTATATGGAATTTGGAAATAAATTCTGTGCTTTTCACTTGTATGTTTTGAATGTCCGTCTGATGTCTTTAGAATAAATTATGTTATGTCCACTCCATTCGTTTGTCTGCCTGTTATTGTTTCATCATTTTATTTTTGTGTGTTCTGTCTTTTGTATTTTGTCTAAAGTTTCATTATGGCGCCACCACTTTTTCATTCAATATGAAGTCCACTAGACTCAGTACTCTATAATTATCTTTATTGCTCCATGGTCCCCTTGTTAATTATGTAGTCCTGCGATGTCAATATCTGCACACACAAAAATACACTATACAGTCAGCGGACCTGGCAAAGATATAATTCAAACCTGCGTCGTCTGCTTCTTCAAAACATTAGGTCCTCATTTCTATCTCCCCAACCCCCAACTAAAAACAAATCTATAGGCCTACAGTAATATTTCGCTGTGAAAACTTACCATAGTCAAAGAAATTTAACCACAAAACAAAATGTCGAGCAAAACAGATCTTGTTGAGACTGTGCTACTAGTGCATCGATCGTACAAACTGCACCACCCAGCATAAAAAAGGCTGCCCACAACACCCACCCCCACCCAAAACCGTGTAAATCATGGTTCGCTTTCAAGGAATGAGCGTATTCGTTGAAATGTACGATACAGGAGTCAGGAGGCCAGACTTATTAAAAACGCGTGACTGTCAGTCTTGCAACCAGACAACCTTAATCGAAGCTCTAATCCATACAAACCTTTATTTTAGGGACCTGACTAAAGCTAGACACATGCAGCACATGAGGAGCTTGTTTGTCCGAGCCGGCCCAACCACACACGCCACTGCACACACACACTCCGTCAATCTAGGGAATGCACGACGGAGTACGACATGACACTGGATGGTTGACACACTTTTTCTTATTTTGTGATAACCCAAAATGCTAAAGAAGTTTTCAAATGGCTGTTCTCTCTTCTCGATAGTGTGAGTCGAATGAGGACGACTGCATCCACTGTAAATGAGCTGGACGAAACTGGAACTCAAGCCTGGGAGGGGGGAGAAAGATTCACATAGACAGTGGCAGATGCTGCAAATGCTGTATCCGGCCGGGTTTCTGTTGCAGCGTGGGGGATGCATGCTGCCTGTGTTGCCGCGGAGCGCATGATCAAAAACTTCTGCCTGACCACCATTCTAGTTCTACCATGGTTCTACCTACTTCCATATTCTGACAGTGTAGCAAGCACCCTGGGAAGGTCACGAAGGTAGGTGGGATGGGATTTACTTATAGAAACTATAAGGCTCCAGGGGAGCCTTACAGTTTCTTGAAGTAGGCTGTTTCAGTCAAATTTAATGCAGGTGATTTTTTCTCTGACAAGATGTGGTCTGTTAAGGTGTATTCTTAGAAGTAAAAATCAATTTAAAATTTTGAAATCGGATGTTTGGTTGCAGAGATAAACCGTTTTTAATGAGCGTGGATCGTGAAAAAAACGTACCCGTGTTCAAGTTCAATTCTTATGTTTTTCTTCATATCGGCCACGGCCAAGTTTAATGCACAGCCTATGGCAATAGAG
Source organism: Asterias amurensis (assembly GCF_032118995.1). Classification (NCBI taxonomy): domain Eukaryota; kingdom Metazoa; phylum Echinodermata; class Asteroidea; order Forcipulatida; family Asteriidae; genus Asterias; species Asterias amurensis. The sequence continues at coordinate 27,927,681 of NC_092651.1, forward strand.
GGCGCACACTAGGCGAGCGCCCTCTATCAATGAGGAGGTTTACAAACTGTGCTTTGAGGCGCTAGTATGATTTTTTATGAACGGCAAAAAGTGATTTTTGTGAATCAAACTGAGGAGCGGCATCATGGGGGAAATTGTTAACTATAAAAATTAAATATGTGTTAAGTTTTGCAGGTGTTTGTGTGAATATTCTTTATTAATTGTGTCAACAAATAGCATTATTAAATTAACCAGAATGGAATAAAATTAAAGAGTTTATGACTGGTGTTTTCTTTAATTTAAGATCAGTTGATCCTTTGATTTAAAATTGTAGCATTAACACAGTAAAAATTTAGAACAATCTTTAAAAAACTTGAGGATGAAGGCATTGGTATACATTGATTATTTTTGTTATATTTACAAAGACAATTTCTAAAAACCAATATACAATCAATTTGTTCGTTCAACTTTCGTTTCAATTAGTATAGGCCTTTAAAAGTATATAACAATACTAGTTTCTTTTGACTCAAGATGAGCAGTCTGTTATTATCAATTCAGAACGTAGGAATTATCAAAGAAACAAGATCGGGCAGCTTTCCAGCTTTCTATTATTAGAGCCCCGGCCTATCAAACTTATTGTAACACACGCCCTCTTGTGGTGGCACATCACGGAAACACGAAGATGTACGAGTACGACGTACATGTATAATTGTGCGTATTTAGGACAACTTTGCAAGAAATGGTCTAACAAAACCTTTCGGCGGGAGAAGAAAACATAATCAAATTACACCAAATTTTCACAAGTTAAACTTAAATGTATGGGAATTAGCACTGACAAAGTCGCATTCAATTTTGATGATAGCCTTGATCAAGGCGCTACAGCCAGCCGCGATCTGCAAAATCCCAGTCCCCATCACTGAATTCCACTAGTGCACCCCCATACATAACACAGTGCATATAATACGTATACAGCGTATGTACACACATAAGTACTGTACATGTACATGTACCATCTGTATACGGTACACTTACGGTACATGGGTACTTCCTAAGTAGCGCCTTGATGGTTTTGTATCTGCCAAAATTTAGGGCGGAGCTCATTATGCTAATGTTTACTAACAACCCGTTCTCATTGGTTGTTGGTTGACCTATAAACTCTGGCTGCGATGTCAATCACAACGTTCTGCAAGCACTCTCACACACGTGCTCGTCGACGTAATTGTAAACAAACCGTGGTTGTAGTTGCAATGGCGGCGGGCGAGGGAGAAATCCCTACTAGTAAACAAAACAGTAAGTCGCTGGAAATCAGTGGTGTATAATTTGCAACACAACTACAGAAACTTTCAACAAAATATAACAACCGCGTTTAATGCATCAATCATGGGTTTAGAAATAGAAGGAAGAACATTAGAACATGTGAAATGTGTTTGAGAAAGGTTAAAAAAGTATCCAGATGTCATGAGTTTCCGGCAAGATGGCTACTTGGTAAGAATTCTTAGGTGTTGGGCATATGACAGTACAACACACCCCATCCCCTTGAAGCACAAGATGAGATAAGAAACCCAGCTGTTTATTTTGTCTTAATGTAGACATATATTATTTATTACGTTTCTCGCGGTAAATCAAAGTTGGGGATCGAAAATATGTGTTGTCGAAAACATACCAGACGGTAGAAGATGGCGTGTGGCTGAACAACAACTACAAGTAAAGTTCAATTTCATAAACTAACTCTTGCCATACTACTAGTACTACACTACAACGTTACACTTATCGTACAGCAGCTTTCAATTCAGGGACAAATCTACCAGCTACGTTGTAATTATGATGCTAGTCCTCGTGTTATAATGAAACGCAAGACAACGGAAGTTGTTCGAAGTTGTTCAACACCATTACCGACCGGGCGAGTCTTGTCCGGCTCACCCGTCCGGCAACGCATTCAGACCCCTTACAATCATAGCTAATATACACACCACGCTCCCGACACTGCTATAAAAAGCACGTATTACAGTACATGTCCATACAGCTAGCGTACAGCGTACACACACACACACACACACACACACACACACCCATGCATGCATGGACGTGGCATGATTGCTTGCAGTAGTACGTCATTCTCAATCGCGCCTGTGATTGGCCAATGTTTAGAATGACACGCCCACATCATGAATACCCTTTTATCGGAATTCCGATAAAGCTTTACAAACCCATCAAGGCTGTTGTTTGAGCCACATGTGCGAGGTTGAAAGTAGAAAGACACGACCGTACTCACGACTACGCTATACTGTTCTCGCTGTACAATGTATGGTAATGTACATTTGTGTATGCACTGCATGCGTGTGCAGCGAACCGGGCCGGGGAACAGTACGTCAACAGCCTTGATCAAGGCTATTTTGATGATTGTCTCTGGAAGAAATCTTGATTCAAAAAATGGAAAACGCCGACAAAAATAGGTTTTTATAGTAAAAGCTATGCGACTAGCTGTACGATGTGCGGAATTTTATCGGCTACACGATGATGTAATCGTTATCTCATTTTGTGTAAACATGTGCTCCCGCATCGCAAAAAACCGTCTTCGGGCTTCTTCGGCGCTTTCCGAAGATTTCCGAAATCCGTTGTCCACGGGGTTCAAAGTTGACGTCATGCACAAACGAATGGGCGCTGCACGCCAGGCCAAGCCTCTGTTTTTTGTCGTTGCTCTCTTTTTTTTACAATATCTCCGAAACTATTCATCCGATTTCGAATATTTTTTAAAATGTAAGCACGAGGAGAGAATGCTCCTGCCTGCTGTCAAGTCTCATAGTTGTGAGTTGTACAAAATGTGAGTTATGATTTAATATATTTGGTTCTTTTTTTTCGGGGCTGTGTGTGTGTGTGTTTTGGTACACGTAAAATCAACTTGATGAAACTGCCTACTTGAAGTAGGTGGGATTGTTTTCTGACTGAATGGAAAAGTTTCCGTATGGCGCCACCACTTTTTCATTCGGAATAAAATAATATAGTATCTAGTTTACCTGATTGATATATCCCTTTTTGTAAAAATTAGTGAAAAAGTGGTGGCGCCATGCGGAAAGTTATCCCAACTATGGAATGCATTCGAAGCAATGACTGTGCCTCCACGGAGACGGAGTCGCGGTCACACTACAATCACACAAATCGCAACGTACAAATATTTGGCAACCTAGGGGGTACTCCTAGTTCTCCACAGCGCCCTCTTTGGCACTCCCCCTCTTTAATCATGCACAACTTCATCGGACAATGACATCTTTTCTCTGAGGATGATGCACAACAGCGCCCTCTTAATTAGTTGCGATAACGTAACCCTCCTGCCGATGGCGTAGCCGGAGGGTTACGAAGCAAACGCAATGTGAGCAGGGCGAAATGGTTAAAAACGTACAATTTCGACAGCTAGTCCGCAGATTTGCTCAATTTTTACCACTTTTGAAAATCCTGACACAAATTCTAGAAACACGAACTTGATCCTCAATGTCTAATGAATCCTACAATATCACTCAAAACATCATTGGAGAAATAATTTGAAGAAAAGGCACAAATTCCCGAGTGAAAGACCCAGGTTGAAAATTTGAACCTGAGGGGGGGCGGAGCTTCAGCCGTGTGTGCACGTCACCGGGGTCAACGATTCAGCGCTGCGTGTGGTGCATTGTGTATCCCGGTAACTGTGTAGTGGAAGTCTTGATCCAAAACCATTGATGTTGCGCGGTCACACACAACCAACGTTCCGATCTATGCACGGTAAAAACTGTACACGCTTGTTATAATCGAACGTTAGCGGGCGCTGTTTCTCTGATTTCCGCATCTCAGGGCGTGCACAAGACTACGGCTGCACAGTTGCAGGGGATACAGAATGCACCCCACACGCGCAACGCTGAGTACGTGACGATTGTACAATGTCCGCCTCAGTCTCAATTATTATTATTATTATTAATTCTATTTAAAATCTATATTTTTCATTCTTATATCACAACAAACTCCCTTCACCCATGCCATCAATCTAATATAAATATATTACAAACTGTACCTAATAAATATTTCATTTTTACCGGCATACATGTACTTTTATTATAACTGTCACAATCATTTATAAACTCAATCAATTTGACATGACATCATCATCACAAAACATATCTTATTCTCTTATCAATCATCACATATTTTTTTCTTTTAACAATCATTAACATTGACATGCCCCTTAAAATATTTGTACTAACTACATGTATAATACTCATTTACGTAATTGGCTTTTTACCTGTATACATGCCCATTTACTTTTATAACTGTCACAATCTATTGTCATCTCAATCAAGTGTACATCAAATCATTATCACTTCAACATATTTTATTATGTTACCAATCATTAAAAGCATCTCTTTCGCCAAAAATAGGCTAAAGATAGTCTTCATGTTTACGTAGAATCTAAAATGTGTACAAATTTCAAAAACATGCCTATTTACAAATTGAACTTGGACACAAAATCACTTGATCTAAATCACTTGGTTTTTAATCAAAACAATTACTTAGACATTATCCAATTACGTTTCACCAACAATCAATTGTACATCAAATCATCATCACAACAACATATTTTGTTATGTTACCAATCATTAAAAGCATCTGTTTCACCACAAATAGGCTAAAGACAGTCTTCAGGTTTACATCAAATCTAAAATGTGTAAAAATTTCAAAAACATGCCTATTTACAAATTGAACTTTGACACCAAATCAGTTGACCTAAATCACTTGACTTAAACATTCTCCATTTACGTTGACCAATTAATGGCGATCTTTCAGTTCACGCCAAACAACATGTCTTCACACTTACATCAAATCAAACAACGGTTCACAATGGTTTCCAATAACATTGCTTTTTACCATGTTTACATAATTGACAACAAATCATTTGATCAAAATCATTTTCAATTTAACCAGTCCAAACATTTACTTTTCAATAACCCATTTCAGATTCACGAACAAATAAGGAGACAGTCTCAGTTCACAAAACATGGCTTTACGTATTCATCTCCTCATGTTCACAATTTCTCAATCAACTGCCAATTTTCATCTTGCAAGGTTAACAACAAATACAATGATACACTATGTCATGGACAATAATCATAACTTATAGCACACTTCTATTCAAAGATAACATTCCAACTACTTGTAAAACCCTATTCACAATATTTTTAGGCCAATTTGTTATACTTGTCATTCTCTACTCAATAATCACATCACTATTTTCACATTCATTTGGGTGGGTATATAATGGCCACATCCTTCATGAATGTACTGAACATATCCTCACCTCTGTGCATGTATCGGTACAAAAATTCGGCCGAATAAGAACTATAATATTCCTTCTTACGACCATGTGATGGTAGACTTGATTTCGTTTGCCTCCAATGACCTTCAATCCTGTTGGTATGAAAACCCTCAGCGTTCACAAATTCCTTAGAATGGTTAACAGTTTGATGAATATACCCCAACGCAGCCAGTGAGGATTATTACTTCCAACAGTCCAAAACAATCAGACTGCCTGGCTTGATCCACTTTTGAATTTAAGTGGAATAAGTGTGTTTTGATCCCGACGCTCAACACATTGAATGAAGCACTTTCTGGACCCTTCTTCAATGCCACCAAACACCCACTGGCCTTCAACCTGATGACCTCTATGGTACTTTCGTTTTCCTATTTTCGACTCGTCGATCTGTACCATCACACCTGGTTCGCCAATTTGACTTGACTCTTTTGACACCATAACGTCGCAGCATTCACGGCAAGTTAATCCCAATCGACGGCTGTGTTAGAACTTAGACGAAGCTGTTCTTTAATTTGTTGTTGTGTTAAGTTCAAACATTACAAGTATTTAAACTTAATGGTCTCTTTAATTGAAAAGTTACTCTGTTCGAACCATGAATGCTTCCGTATGGAGATGCTGGTTTTGTGGCGTTTACAGATAAGAACATCAAAAGTCATCATATGATTTCTCGACGGGATAACAATATAGAACCACAGCCAGGGCTGTAACTTAGCAACAAACGCCATGAACAGAGCAACTTCAACCTGGCCAAATAAAGTCATTCAATCGCAACAGGCAAGTGTGAACTCACCATGTTAATCCCTTGGATTTCTAGAAAAGTGGATAACAAAGCTACCTTTCTTCTTGTTCACACTGGTTAAAACCCCATAGAACTAACCAAAACTCACAAATTGATCAAGGTGTTACCGCAAAGTGTTAACAACTGTCTTTTTCATGCCACAAGATAATCCTTCAATTACATGGTACAAATTAATCCGGCCTGGATTTACTTTTCCTTTTCAATCCAACCGGCCGTATATTTGCTATTGATATTGCCTTTTGTCTGTAAACATTGTCCGCCCTATCATGATTGTGTCCAATCGATTTGTTCAACAAGCAACAATGGCTGACACATTGGCAACAACCAGGCCAAACACAATACCTTGTACTCTATAGCCCAATAAAATCTTTCCATTCATCTGAACAAGTGTCAAACTCTCCTTATTCGTCACACGTTTAATTATAATGGCCCTTTAAGAATGCTTAATGCAGGATAAAGGAAGACCAACCCAAACACCGCTTAACACAATACTTTACTCCTAGAAGCGAAATAAAGCCCCAGTTCCGTGTGAATCATAATATTACCTAAATATTCATTACCCCAGTAAGAGGTTCATTTCAAGAAAGAAATAACGCCTACTTCCATGTAAGTCATTGTGGGCATTTCCATGGTTAGTTTCGTTACACTTTTAGCTGTTTAACACAGCTCTATAATCTCTAATATTAACATGAAAGCCTATCAAGTCTCCATTTTTGTACCATGGCTACATCTTGGCTAGACCTAATATACACAAAAATTACAAACTTCTAGACACATTTATTCGGTTATTTAATTTTGGTTAGTTACGTTACAAAAAAGGGACATGGAAAAAAATTGCATGTCTTTGAACAAAAAGTTACCTCAAACAGGGTACAGCTGAAACAAACCTTACTATTTCTATAACTACAAGGGTACTTGCAAGTGTTTTGGTAGGGACAAAAATAAAATAACTCTTATCAGTTCCAGGCATTGCCCCCAAATCATGGTTAGTTACGTTACAGTTAGTTACGTTACACTTTGTCTGTGACTAAAATTATTTGTGATACACCCTATGTACTTCACTCACAGCTCTAATCTGGTCTATATTAGTAACTAGTATGCAATACTACACAATATACAAATCAATTAAGCAAAAAACAATGGAATAAAGTAATATTTTGTAATATAATTGCAAAAAAGTATAAAAAGCCATTACCTCGCCATATCATTAACCCGTGTCACATATATTACAAAATGTTTATGTCTGTAACATATAAACTTGTTCCTTTACATTCATAAGCCATGCTAATTCAAATTGACCTGCTTTTGTGTATGATATTTTCCTCAGAGCCTGGCAGCCCAACATATCTAACCGAAATCGTATTTGAGACTTAGATATTGCAATTGCTCTGGTCTTTGAAAGCCCTTCAACTCCTGTATGAATATCTTCTTCTGTCTCCCAGAATCCATGCTCTATTACTGCCTCTAGGGTCTTTTCTTTAAAGTCTCTTTTACTTCCCTCTCTCTTTTCAATCAACTGTCTTAACTCTTCAAACCATTTCTTCATTTCATTCACAAGTATGCATCCTTTCAACATGCCTTTTTTCCTGTCTATTGCTGCCTGTTTTGTGGCCTCTTTGATAATGATGTCTTTCTCTGTGCTGGTTTTTCCAGCTAGGTACATTTCCCGAACTTTGTTGGTTTGAAATAATGTTTTGCATGACACTTTCATTGTACGTAAGTTGTATGGGCGCTAAGTTTTTTTGCATCCCATACAGCAAAGACACGTTCACCCGAGATATTGTCACTTGTGCATGATGCTGCTTGTTTCTCCAAGTCTGGTGATGGTTCGTGAAATATGCCACCTGGGAGATGGTCTGCCAGCTGGCGCTTCATGATGCATTTCACTTCCTCTACGAGGAATCCTCTAGGATGTAACTTGTAGAGCTGTCAAAGGGTGTTGGCAGGATGAGGGCGGCGTACTTGTCATCTTTTTTGACAATGCTCCAGAACACGGTTGTATCCAACCCATGGATGGCTGTGTTAGAATTAAAATTCTCCAAATTTTCTACCACTGACGAGAAAACTTAACTCGTCTCAAGGAATGTGTGGCCTTCTCCTAACCATCTCTTCCATGGCCCAGTTATATATTTGTCTACTAGACCTAATGCCCGTAGGCCTGGCATCAGACTTTCGTTATTCAGGGCATTGTTGACAGCCATGTGTAAACCGTTGCGTGGCTTCATTATCTTTGAAAAGAATTCTTTGACGGCATTTCTATATAAATATAATAATCCAGCATTTATTAATAATATGTTCAACCTATTTCCCAGCCATCTAGGATATAAAGTACATTGTTCTCCCCCTTTAAAACCCTTCTCTTTCATTAATAGTGGTAGATCTTTTGGCAAACTAGATGCACTACAGTGAAATAGACTATCTACCGCTCGAATCAAAGCTTGAGTGTTACTTTCACCCCTATGTGTGTACGGCATCTTATGGCACAATTTGTTTAATGGTGATGCCAGAGAGTCCACAAGTCAGGTCCGCACCAGAATATAGATGGCTACTACTACTGTCAGCAAGTAATGTTCTCTTGTACACTTGAAGTTGTTCATTGAGCTCTAATGTAGCACTCTCATCTACTTTGCAAACTTTGCACTCTGACGATGAAGCAGATGTTCCATGGAGCAAAAAATCCATTGTTTGTTGTTCTGCGAAGCATCGTGGAACAACACATTTATCACCAGCACAGGTACACATGTCAGCGCAAATGTCACAGCAGTTGTGCTTTTCTATACGTGTGCTACTGTCTCCACTGGAAGGAAAACTCCTCGTGATGACTTCTCTCCTACATGAAGCTCCCTTCATGAAGTCTTTCATGTCTTCACTGGTTTTTAGGCCAATTCCAGCACCAGGATACCTAAACAGAATAGCAACACTCTGAATGCCATCCCGACCTGCTCGTCCACTTAGTTGCATTACGTCATACAAGTCAGTAGGATGGCCAACCATTATGACAGTGTGTACACCGCGTACATTGATGCCCAGACCAAATGCTATGGTGGCGAACAAAACTCGAATCTCCCCATCTGTTTGTGCAAAGCTATTGATGATTCTTTTTTGAACATCACATTCAGTGTTGGTTTGGTACATATCAAAAAAGCAATGTGACTCTTGAGGAAGCACAGAACAGAAGATAGTAAAGTTCGATGACATGTTAACGTGACTGAGAGTACAAGATTTTTCTGTCAGTTGAAACACCTTTCTCAGCAACTTCATTGCAAATCCACTCAAAGCAGTGTTTAAAGTTCTTCTCTGCAGATTTCACAACAACATACTTGATGTTGGAGCGTTCAGGGCTTTCTTTGATCAGGCAGTAGTTCCTCAGGGCCAGACTATCCACAACTGTTTGCCTCACATTCTTGGTTGCAGGTGCTGTCAATGCAATGATGCTGGTAGTTGTTTTCAACACTGAGCGCAACTCACCAAGCTGTCCGTAGCACTTACGAAATGCAGCGCTCTGTCCAGATGAATGTCCCCTGAGAAGATAAAACATTTGAAACATTAAAATCAATACCACAAAGACAGCGAAATAGAATAATTTAGAGATTAGCTTGACTTCTCTCATCCTTATGCATTGCAATAAAACATTTTCAACCCACTGTCTTAACAAACTCAAATTAAACAGTGATCCCCAACAAATTATTTAAAGTACACGTACTTTGTACATACATTCAATTAAAGGCTTCTGAGTGAAAGGGGATATGTGCATGCGAAAAGAAGAGACACCAACAAAAGCTTCTCAGTATTCCAGTAAACAAGGTAATAATAGAACTCTCCTGAATAGAAACAGTGATTGCAATGAAATTTTTGTCTATTTTTGTCTGATGTTGTTGTATTATTAAGCTTACGTCGTATGTGTATGTGGTTTTTTTACCCTACAACATGACACGAGTCATGACTGACAAAATTATAATTTTGATAGGAAATAGTTTTTGTCTGATTTTTGTGTGAATGAAAAGGCATTACATACAAAATTATTTCAAATTAAATATGAAACAAAGGTTAACTTTTCATTTCACATTCTGTTTCAAATTACGCAATGACTCTCATCAACAAAAAGTCTATAACATCTGCTTCTGACTGACTTAAGAAGCTCCCTTCCATTCGTTGAGCACAGAGACTCGGGGCTGGCAAACAAGATTGAAAACTTCTCCGCTTCTTCCAAAATACAATCTGGAGTGTGAGAAGTTATGTTGGCAGCTTTTATGCCAACTTGTCGCTCACGATCTAACTGATCCACAGCCAAAGCTTTCGATGATCACGATGATCACGAGAGCTTTATTGCCTCCATCATCTGCATTCAAAAAATCTAACACTACTGTTGCCGCTTGGAAAATAACACTCTTTCCTAAGCCAGTCGGTAGATTGATAAATATATCATGGCCACTTACAAACTTTTGAAGGGCACAGACTTGCTGCTCTTTCAGCTTTCCAAGACCTAACTTCTTCGCTGCAAAATCAATCGCTTCGTCTATATTTGTAACACGGGCAGCCATTTCTTTGATAATGAAACGCTTCCTTAGATACCGAAAATCATGGAGAGCCACTCTATTCAGCCCATTGTGTATCGCATCGCAGCTTCTTAGTCTACGCATACATTGTGAACTAAATCATGCAGACGTGCAGGTACTAGACTCATGACTTGAATGATTCATCGCACGCGATACAAGCTATGTCATAATGTATGCATACGCACACTGAATTCTGCTCGGAATTTCCCGAGCAGAATTCACAAGATTCCCAAGACGTTCCTGTGATAGCTGTTCGTGGGTGATAGCGGTTGGTGGAGTGATAGGGCCCGCTATGGGCGGCGGAAATAATTTGTGGAAATACAAAACAGGGCCGTCTTGCACCAAGACTAATTTGTCAGCCATGTGTCTCATTCCAAGGAGGAATGAGTTACCACTGTCACCATCGGCAATAAAAGCTTCATAACTTTCGCCAAACTTGTGCGTTTCATCGCTTTGTAATAAGAGGTTGCCTGCTTGTGCCAAGTTTTCCAGGTGAAGTTGTGTTGTATTGCTAGGTAACTTGTCTATATTTGCTTTGGTAAGGGTTAGAACACTTTCTATTACTTTGGGAACTTTGTCTTGTGCCACATGGCACCCCAACAGCTCATAAACACACTTTCGCAAATTGTCTGTGAAAGAGCAATTGGCTAAAAGTAACAGTACCTGATTCTGTTCTTCTGCTAATTTTGTTCTCCACATTAAAGCGGCATCCATTAGTATGGCATTTACCTCTTTACACTGAAGTAGCTCTTCCTTTAAGTCATCTATCTTCCATTCTGCTGAAACTATAAACTGTTTACAAAAAGTAAGGAAACTTTTTTCAATCCAGTTTATTTGTTATTATTTAAAACTGTAGGGTTACATGTACATACCAGCCTGTGTATAGCCTATAGGGAAATACGCAACTACATGTAATCTTATCTTTAAAACTACTTGAGGGATTTCAACCAAACTTCTGGTCATCGTCCATGTTAAGTATTGCCTAAGAAAAGGATCTTGAGCCACGCTTCATTGGATTCATTAAACATGCAAAATGGCCGCTATTTTTATTCAAAATAGCTGACACATTTACATAAAATGGCTGCCTATTTAATGATATAGGGCTCTGCACCTTTAAATGGAAATGACGGCTTTCGACCAAATTTGTCATCGTCTGAGATAAGACAAAACTTATGTCATGCTTAATTGAGCTCATTAAATAAACAAAATGCCTGCCATTTATATTCAAAACAGCGGCCTGTGTAATGATAAAGGGAAAATAAACTTAAAATGGCTGCATAATTTGCAGATGAAATTGAGTGTGACCAGCTCTATCAAAATGAGGCATTAATCCCCGCTTTTGTCAATTTTGGTTGGGAAATTCATATTAAGTTAAAATGCAACCCCTCATAATTTTAAAATTATGATCAAACAACAATCCTTTCCAAAATTACGAGAATTACAACAACCTGTTTTGAAAAATGTTGCATGAGACAAAGTCATTTTTAAAATTGTTTGTCGCATCAGCACACAAACTGTTATTTCCAAATATATCAATCTTTTGGCAAACAAAAGAAGTAAGAACACACCAAGAAAAATAAAGATTTAGGCAACATAAAAATAAAATCTAAACAGTAAACTGTTTAGCATGGTTTAACTTCTTTGTCAAATTCTTCCTTCTTTGGGGACAATGCCACATTTTGACAGAGCTTTTAAGCAAGAGTGTGCATGTACCTTAACAAAGAAAAACAGGTCGCCAACAACCATATTTGCCAGGACTTCAGCAACAGATTAGACTGTGTCTTCATCATCTCCTTCAAATTTACAAACATATTCCACGTCTTTCCCTGGATCTTGTTGAGTCGCCTTTGTGTACAAGATCTTTCTTGGAGGATGACATCCTAACATGTCATATCATTACGAAATCTGATTTGTTGTGTCAGTATGGCACATGCCTGTGTTTTGGACTTTCCTTTACCTCCGGTGTGTATATTGTGGCGGGTTTCCAGGAGACTAATTAAAATTTAGGAGTCCAGGGATTAGTCCAACCTCTTGGCTGAAAGTTCCCCTTATCCTGAATCCAAATTGTACCTAAGACCCGGGGAATACGAGCAATCTTGGGCTAAGGATGCAGGCTCGTTTGGGTGGAAATCTACCGCCCGATCGGTTTCTGTTTGTCTGTTGCACTGGGACAGGGTTGGATATATTTCTACTGGGGGTGGAAGAAAGTAATAATAATGTGACTATAAAACAGTTCCGAACTCTTACATTGCCCTTGGGCAATCTTCTTTAATGCCTCCTGGGCGACTCACTTTCTCATGATTAAATAGTTGAAGTTACAGTTCTTCTTGTTCTATCCTTTATAAACGAGGCCTTTAACAAATCATGTTTTCCCAAGTGTCTTCCTCGCAAGTCCATCAAAAATGCAGTCGCAAATTCAGCAATCAAAATGCATGCGCAAGTACGCCGACTATTTTGCTGTGTCTCTATTCGAGTCTCCAAATTAGCTACTAGCGGCTAGACTACTCAACCGATAATGAACGGCTACTCGTCAACCTAGAGGGTCAACTCAAGGTCAATCTCTGTGGTCAACGCTGGGCCATCCAAGTTCTCTGCGAACTCAACTACCAGCTGCCACTTCATCACAACTATTCTGAAAAGGATACTCAAAATCTTAGCAACACAATCGTAAGCAAACAATTCACACAGCAATTAAATAAATACTGACACGATATACTTGACTGCAACGGAACAATGCACTCAAGAAGATACACAATAAATTAAAAACGGAACCCAGACATAAGATCGGTCGAAGACAGCACGCAATGAGAGTTTTGTTGGATAAAAATAGCAAGTAAACTTACCAAAATTCTGGCTGGAAATATCTAGCGTCCAAACACAAAGATTCAAGCAATTTGCCTACAATTTAAAGACGCACTTTCTTAGTTAGACTAATTTAAAAAGACACTTGGCTATTTCAATGCTAACCCAAATTCACACTTGTTACTTGATCACTTGCCAAAACACTCCAAAATAACACTTGTTGCTTGATCGCTTGCCAAAAACACTCTGCCGGATTTCCAAGTCGCTACCCTGAAAAACCATGCCGTGGTGCGAGCATGATTGATTAAATAAATACTGACACGATATACTTGACTGCAACGGAACAATGCACTCAAGAAGATACACAATAAATTAAAAACGGAACCCAGACATAAGATCGGTCGAAGACAGCACGCAATGAGAGTTTTGTTGGATAAAAATAGCAAGTAAACTTACCAAAATTCTGGCTGGAAATATCTAGCGTCCAAACACAAAGATTCAAGCAATTTGCCTACAATTTAAAGACGCACTTTCTTAGTTAGACTAATTTAAAAAGACACTTGGCTATTTCAATGCTAACCCAAATTCACACTTGTTACTTGATCGCTTGCCAAAACACTCCAAAATAACACTTGTTGCTTGATCGCTTGCCAAAAACACTCTGCCGGATTTCCAAGTCGCTACCCTGAAAAACCATGCCGTGGTGCGAGCATGATTGCCCCGCATGGACACTCGGACCCCGCCCAACCACCCCGTGAATGGCCGTTGCCCGCGTGTCCAAGGTTGTAGCTAGGGCAAATTGAATGCCAGCTAATTTTGTCGGTCAAGGGGCAGAGCCTCGGAATTTGAAGGGTATAGTTTTTGATTATTATTGGTTTGATGATTTATATGAGGTCCCAAAGCTGTCTTCTACCCATTTAGTGACAGAGTCATTGCCAGAGGCAAAAACATTAGCAGGAGAGCCACATAGCATGTATAGAGAAAACTATGGTGGCCCCGAAGGGACATTGCATAACGCAAACGTGTGCGCACACATATGCAATGTCGTGAAACAAATCGCGAATATATGCGCACACATATACAATATCGTGAAACAATTCGCGAATATGTGCGCACACGTATGCAATGTCGTGAAACAATTCGCGAATATGTGCGCACACGTATGCAATGTCGTGAAACAAATCGCGAATATGTGCGCACACGTATGCAATCTCGTGAACCAAATCGTGAATATGTGCGCACACGTATGCAATTTCGTGAACCAAATCGTGAATATGTGCGCACACGAGTGCGATTTGTTTTGCAATGTCGTGAATTTTATTGCATACCATGTTGCATACCATTAGGATGATGTCATAGTTGTGGATAATTTGTTACTGATCTAGGGAGTACTGTGGCGCTACAGCAGGCTCCCTCTGTAAAGCATGTGTATACCCAGGAACTTGGCACCAGGCCAAGGACGACCACACGCCTCGCTTGCCTCACAACAAAGACTTCTGCTGCAATGACTACCGCTTATCTCACTGTTGGAAAGAAACCCCCCAGATCATTAGACATTTTATTCAAAGGTATGCAACATGGTATGCAATAAAATTCACGACATCGCAAATAATATTCGCAGACGTGTGCGCACATATTCGCAAATTGTTTCACGACATTGCATACGTGTGCGCACATATTCGCGAATTGTTTCACGACATTGCATACGTGTGCGCACGTATTTGCGAATTGTTTCACGACATTGCATACGTGTGCGCACATATTCGCGAATTGTTTCACGACATTGCATTCGTGTGCGCACATATTTGCGAATTGTTTCACGACATTGCATACGTATGCGCACACGTTTGCGATATGCGATGTCCCTTCAGGGCCACCATAGAAAACACTTGTATATAAGGGCCAAATAATTGAAATATCTGGACTTTAGCTTTTAAGGGGCAAGGCAGTTTTGCCTTTGCAAGACTTATTCCACGCACCATTAAAGCTAACACATGAGATGCTTCATTAGAATTTCACTCACCTTGACAACACCGCTCAAGAAAAGACATCTCAAACAAGACATTACAGCTGGGTGCCAGCACATCTGCTTACCCTTCAGATCAGACTCCTTCTGCTGTTCCCACATAAGCCAGAAAGGAGAATCTATTGGAAAGGTTGCCATCATCTCCTCATCAAAACCCATCATTGCCTCCTTTCTGGTTGACTCTTGCTCAAGCTCAAGAGAAACACTTTCCTTCTCCAACAAGGCAGAAATATTTGCTTTTGTAAAGCAGTATTGGATTGTCTGATGGCTGTTCTTTCGACAGAAAGTTTACATATATGCCTTTTTGTACAGCTGCAATCACTGACATACTGCAGTTTGGAATCTTCGGTGATGTAGTAATGATAATGTAACTCCTTCCCTTCGCCTTAACTCGATACATTAATGGCAGAAAGATCACTCTGTAGGGGCGAGTCGCGCACTGTTAATTCCCAAGCGGGGGTGGAACACACTCAATAAAGAGAGGCAGGCACTCACGTTGAAATCAGGAACACGACTGACTCATGCAGCGGCTCCTGCCCATTATTTCTTGTCTTTGATAGCACTAGCTTTTGGAAGTTGCTATTCCCTTAACAAATGACCCCACTCTATATCGCAGAGCAAAGTCGCTCTCAGTTATCTTTCCTCAACATTTCTGGAAGTTGAAGTGGGATACATATAGAATCCTCCTGGTATTTTCAGTTTCCAAGAGAAATCCGAAAACACTCTCAGATACACAGCTACATAGCCGTCAGACCCCCTCTTCATAATCTGAAGAAAATCTTTCCCGAACCAACAGAGCCTTGATCTCTGGGCTGCAGCCTTATGATCACTGAGCAAAGATTTTATAGATGGAGATTTTGCTCTGCAGCGGTCACATTTAGTTGATTCAAAAACAGCTATCGATGTTGCATTGGGCCGTACCTGTTGTTCTTCTTACTAAAACTGTGCCACCACTGCCTCACCTTTACTTCACATTTGCAGATATACAGAGGATAGATATCTGCATTCACTGACCAGTATCCCAAAAGCACAATGAAGTTGTCTACTAAACTTCTCTTTCTGAATGGGATGACGACCCTCAACAATAAAATGTTTCTTCCCACAAATTGCCCGAATGTGTCTGTCCTTGTGAGTATATCTTTACAATAATTCTCAAAGATTAGATGTTAAATGGTGCTTCCGCCTTCCGTTCCCGTGAGTCAGAAGACTAACCTTCATTTGGCGCCAATGACCTTCTATCTTATTTGTGTTGGCACCTTGGTCTTTAACAAATTCTGTTGAGTGGTTCACAGTCACACTTTTAAACTTTTAAACTAGTCAAGCGCTATTCCTCGGACACCATAATGTTCTAATTTACGCATCAAGATAGCATGGTTAACTGTATCAAATGCTTAAAATAAATCCAAAAAAATACTTACTGAAAAATCTCGATCATTATACAATTTATTAACAACAGAAGATGTAGCTAGATCAGTCGAAGGGGTTACGTCTAAAGCCAAACTGTGATTCTGTTAAAAGGTCATTTTTGAAAACAAACAAAATCAATAATTCCAATTGTAACATTAGATTTATTGGAGTGAACAAGCTTAATAAAAAATGTTTCCGTTTCAGAGTTACCAATACACAAACTTTACGTATTTTATACACAAGATCCTGCTTTATACAAAATACAACCCCACCACCTCTTCTGTTTAGCCTGCATGAACCTTCTACCATACACAAGATCCTGCTTTATATAAAATACAACCCCACCACCTCTTCTGTTTAGCCTGCATGAATCTTCTACCATACACAAGATCCTGCTTTATATAAAATACAACCCCACCACCTCTTCTGTTTAGCCTGCATGAACCTTCTACCATACACAAGATCCTGCTTTATATAAAATACAACCCCACCACCTCTTCTGTTTAGCCTGCATGAATCTTCTACCATACACAAGATCCTGCTTTATATAAAATACAACCCCACCACCTCTTCTGTTTAGCCTGCATGAATCTTCTACCATACACAAGATCCTGCTTTATATAAAGTACAACCCCACCACCTCTTCTGTTTAGCCTGCATGAACCTTCTACCATACACAAGATCCTGCTTCATATAAAATACAACCCCACCACCTCTTCTGTTTAGCCTGCATGAATCTTCTACCATACACAAGATCCTGCTTCATATAAAGTACAACCCCACCACCTCTTCTGTTTAGCCTGCATGAACCTTCTACTTTGTAATTTGGAATCTAAATCAACGGATCACAGACGTCCTCTAACTAGGATTCCGAGACCCCTAAGATTGAAAAGCTTGTTTGTAGCAACTTCAAATTATGAACAATACTTGATATATTTTCAGGCAAACTGCGTGCATTGATATGCAGCAGTTCGGTATTAGTATTGAATTAAAACAATTCATAAACTCATCTTGGTCATAGAACTGATACTGGATATCCGCTGCTAAAAAAATTTAAATCTGGATCTATATTATAATAAAAAGAACTGGGAGTTGTATCACCCATTTAAACAATAATTAAGAAAACTGAAATCCAAAAGGGTAAAATATGTAAAGAACTCAAAAATAACAAACAAATAAACATTGTGATATGCTGTCTTACACCAGGGCATTAAACAACACTGAAACAACATAACATCTTAAACAAAAGTGGAAAGGTAAATATAATCACGAAATATGTGATGGAATGACAAGAATGGCTGAGCTCTGATATCCAAGGGTTTGGTGCACTTAGCTGGGGGCTTGGTACTTATTCCCCTGAATAAAGAGCCCGCCATTACGGAATACGGGATGGTGGCCAGCGTCGTATGCCCGCTTTATGACGTCTCGTAGTGCTCGCTTTTTCTAAACATTGGCTGCTGGAAGATCGGGTAGGACAAAACCATCAAAGTTAGTGAGGGCTTTTTTGGCGTTCACCAAAACTGAGTGGCGCTCATGGCGGAAAATGAACCTGGCAATGATGGGGCTGGGTTTGTCGCTAGGAGACTTAGGCGTCAAACCAGAAACCCCATTTTTTTGTCCACAAGTTTGTATAGATCCTTAAAACGTACAACACTTCCAGAATGCACTGAATAAACAAGATCAGACTTAATCTTCACCTCATCAAATACGATTGAAATATTACGCTGATGAGCTTGCACGTTATACACATTGTTGTCTGCTAGTGTCTGCAACATCAAATCTGAATTGAGACCGGGTTTTCAAAGTGAGTGTACCCATGTTGAGTGTTTGGATGCAGTAGTTTAACAAAAAACAGTCTGTCTGAGCAAATTACATGTGGCTGTTGACTTTGTCTGCAACGCAATGCAGAATTGAACTACAGCTGAATGCCACCACTTTCTCTTTACTACCTGGATGGCCTGTTTTTGTTGTTGCCAGGGGATTCCTCAGGAGCAATGGCTGTGAATTTGTCATCACTCTCCATCTTGGCTTGTTGATTGATGGCATCATGTTCTTTGGTCAAGCGGTCACTTTCCTCATGTTTCATGCCATCAATCTTGTCAAGTAGCTTCATATTTCTTTTCTTCAGGCACTGGTTTTCTTCTTTAACTACATGTATTTTGACATGATGGAGGAGTTGGATGTGTGTGAGAGCATCATTTCGGGTGGGTTGGGCTGTTTCCCGAAACCACTGACTACTACTCTGTCTTTGCAGTCAATGGCCATGAAGTAAGGTTTATAGTTTGAACTGAAACAGTGTCAATGAGTGAACCATCACTAGATCTGTGTTTAGTTATAACTAACCTCCTCACATCCCTTATGTCACATGCACGTTACAAAGGAGACATCGGAGACCTTTGTGAGCTTCCTTCCCATTTATTTGCACTCAGTGTCAGTGTACAAACTTACACAGGTGAAACTATAAATAACAAATACATGAATGGCTCATTAAATAACACGAAAATGCACATAAACAATAAGAGCAGAGAGACAGTCTAATGAACAGTCTAATAAAAACAACTTTAAATGCAAGATGAAATGCAGCAATATAACAAGTAATGGCTGAGGACTGATATAGAGTGAAACTTGAACATTAAGACACTATAAAGACAAATCCGGCGTTTAAATACAACACTGAAATAACTAATATATATAAATAAACTTGCATCATTGCCGGGAGAAACTCAAATATTTCGTCCGTGCACATGAGAAATGATACAGCAGTGTTCTGCATGGGGCATACAGCCGTTTTCGGCGGTCTTATTCTGTGTCCATAGAAGTACACCTTGCATGGCAAGGGCTGTCATGTTCGGGCTCTTTTGGTTAAGGTAGTCAAGCCCAGCGAAAACATGCTCTGCTGCGACATTGTCCTTAGGGCAGGTGGAAGTAGCCTGGCGGAGGTCTTCTCCTGGAATACGGTACTTACCTCCAGGAAGATGGTCCTCTAATTGCCTTCTAATACAAACATACATGTTATGTAGAATAATGCTGATAGCTTGTTTGGTATTAAATTCTATATCTTTGTACCACTGCATAGAGGGCTTTGTGAACTGCATCTCCAAAAGAAACAAAATCTGGAAACTTGATGGCACTGTCATCTACAAGCTCTTGTGGGTCAACCATCCACTTCTTCACTGCATCATGTAACTGTGTAGTAGACACTAGTGTCCATTACAGAAATTTCCCTCTTATCTAACATTGTCATTAGTGGCTGCGTAATGTGGGAATTTATCATTCCCATAGCGCGTATTCCTCCGATGATAATTTGATCATCCAAATCAAACATTACAGAGCGGATGAGTTGATTCTTTTGTTTGGCTTGTGGAAGTGATTCATAAGCATTCCGAATATGTCCTTGATGAAAATGGTAATATACAGCAGAGGCGTTTTCAAATGGTATATTAAAGCGGTTTCCTCGGTATGCTTTAAGCTTACTTTTTTCACCAACACGATCCAAGGAGTTGAGAAATTCAACAGGAGCACTGGCTTTAGTATTCGCATCTGGGCCAAACGCCTCGCACACAGTTCTAACTGCTAGAAGTGTAGCTGACTCTTTACCTCTTTATCCTGCATACTCCTGTAAATTCAAGAAAACATACTTGCCACAGTACAAGTCATTGATTGCAGCCATTATTTTCTTTTGTTTCACTGCTTAAAGTATCCCAACTGTCAACCAGCATAGGTAGTGCCTTTGCACACCATTCTTCCAAAAGAAGGACAAACTTTTTTTTCATGATACCTCTTTAAGGATCGTGTTTGGGCCTAAAGATTTAAATATGGGCTTGAGAAGTTCATACAATAACTCACCACAATACGGCAATCTGGGTTCGGATCGGTGCTCTGTTCGGGATCTGATTACGTGAAGTGAAACGGAACTCCGCAGGACAATCCTTGGCCGGCGGTCGCGGTCGGCGTAGTGGAGTTATATAGTTCCGATGCGGTAAAAATAGTGTTCACACAAGGACAGACGACTGACGATGAAGAATACTCAAAACAGTTAACAATAAAAACTCCAACGACTCCTCTGTAAGGTATAAAACTGGTTGTCAAAACTGCGAGGACTTAAAACAAGCGTGTCCGGAAACGGGGCAAACTAACCGAAGAAGGAATTTACATGTGCCAAACAGCAACCAGCGAAATATCAACGTTAAACGATGCAAAAGCCGTGCACCAACAGGAACACAAAACGGGCGTTGATTGGTGGATGGAAACACGTGATATCAATATTATAAACAGGTACATGTAGTCACCACACAGCGATCAGTCATGGTGTTTTTCATTTCGAGCTTTCGAGCAACAAAACATTTATTTTTTGTTAGTTTTTTGCAAATTCGCTTAGAGTCAACAGTTCTTGGAGAGAGCTGATCATTTCCTCTAAAAGAATAACGACATTCTCAATTTGAACCTCTTGATTTGTGTCACATCGATTTACAAAGAAAGTAATATACATAGTGACATACGCATCAAATGAACTCAAGTAAATTGACAGGATGAACACTATTCTTCTTCTTGAAATAAACCATGTTCTTTAACAAGAGAAGGGGGATTAATATTTACAGAAATTTCCGGAAAATGTAGTACAGTTTGTTAGGTCGTAACCTCAAGGGGTGTTTTCTTACGCCCTTGTTGGCTGAGGAAACCAATGAATTAATTAAATCACTTATAATATACAACTTTCTTCTTGGATACTTAAGGGTGCTTCTTTCAAGCCTTGGTTGAAACAATAAACAATTACAAGTCACAGCTCTTCTTGTTCACGTTTAACTCAAAGGTACAAATTATTTACAACTTCCTTGGATTGAACTCAAGGGTTCGTCCACTCGATTAACTCAATAAATCAGAGCACATCTTTGGCCAGCTTGCATTAAAACATATAACAAAATTAATCTAAAATAAACTAAAATGTGTTTTCGGTTGCCACGACATACGGCCTCAGTTTTAGCCCGGGGTTTGGTGGCCATCTACAGTAAAATAATTAATCAAAAACGTCCAACTATCTTGCCAATAATACACAATTTTAAAGGCAATGCATCATCGTGAAATACTGAAAACACTTTAAACTGATTCTACTTGCAACTTCAAAAAGAAAATAACCAATTGAAACTTCATTGAACATCACTAAACGGAAAACTTTGTTTGCTCGATAGCTTCGCTCTTTAACAAATCAAATTCAACAATTGGGCATACTGCACTTAGCTTTGCTTAGATAAAAATTACAAATTAACTATTTTACGCACGATATTTACGGTGTAGGAGGACACGGTTCCAGGCTGTGGGCGCCGGTGGAAATCGGTCATTGAAGACTTTCCCAAAATCACAAAATTCTGCCGTAGACTTTCGGTCTCACGGAACTC
Organism: Asterias amurensis; assembly: GCF_032118995.1. Classification (NCBI taxonomy): domain Eukaryota; kingdom Metazoa; phylum Echinodermata; class Asteroidea; order Forcipulatida; family Asteriidae; genus Asterias; species Asterias amurensis. Next base: position 27,949,978 of record NC_092651.1, read on the forward strand.
TTAGAACGGTGGAGTCTGCCCTATAACCTGCGAGGGCTGAACCCACTCGCCGGGTGGTTCCAGTGATCCACTCTCACTCACTCTCTCAATCTCTCTACCATTACAAGCGACCCTGCTCCGTCGGAGTCATCGTCGATACTACTCTACATTAACTATATCCCTACCCACGAAACCTTCCCACGATTGCCCCACCTACATTCCACATACCATGTTCATAATGTGCCCATTCACAAAACCAAAACCAAATATCATGACCAAATAGGGAATTCTCTCGACCCCAGAACAATAAACGAACTTTTACTACCCGTGACACAATACAACTTAAAACGGACCATGGGCTGCTTGACCATCTATCCGCGAACTGAAAAGACTAAAGAATTCCGCGCCACAAAACTAAATACTTTACAAAGTTCCACAAAAATGGAAACACTTTGACAATTTGTGTCCTGAAATATCTGCATACATATCTATGCAGGCATAATATTCTTCCCTCTTTATTCTGACTTTCAATTTATTTGCCCTCGGGTAACATAAAAAAAAACTCTCATTGAATAATCTAAACAGTCAACTGTTGTACTTACTGAAATGTTCCTACTGTCTATATAACATGTATTCTAGTGGTGTGCTATTTTGGCTAGATGTAGCCAACTGAGTGTACCATAACTATTTGATGGACACCAAAGCACACTCACTATAGGCACCTGTACCTGTCATTGAGAATATCTGCCCAACTGAGAATGGTTTAATATTTTAGCCACATGTAGACAGATTAGCACTTAAGTTTTAGTTTAGTTTCAGTAGACTTTACACTAGCATAAAAATATAGAAATACAAATCGATACATAAAGAAATAAAGAATCGAAATAGCTACAAAATACCAAGCCATTCATGCCAGTGAGTGGCGAGGAGGAACAGGTGACCAGCACCTCTACAAAGCTTTCCTGCCACAAGAAATGTCCCCTGAAAATGTCCCACTTGAAAATAAAAAGTGGGGGAAAAAAAAGAGATGGGGCGCTTTAAGGCGGGACTGACAATTTCCTTTAAAGCTATATGTCATTAAAGAATGCATGTACCGTAACTGTGGGATAATAAAGAACTTAACCAATCCAGCAAGCAATCCAAAAGTTTAGGAACAAATGAGAATGTTCAACTTATCTTCTTATCAGCAAAAGGGACACATCCCTGGTAAGCTATTTTGGTTAGATGTAGCCAATTGAGTTTACCGGAAGTAAGATACCGAATTCCACTTAAGACCCATTACACCTGCACCAATAATGCTGTACTGTCATGACTGTAGTGGTAGTTCTAATTCAGCTAGATGTAGCTGGTTGAGACTGCCATGCTTATTTCAGCCAACCTAGTCATAAGGATGTGTAGTTTCACAATAACTTCCTGAAATGGCAGGCCGGGTCTGAATATGAGGCTTAATCAGCATTCAGAAGTAAAGGTTGCCATAGCAACACCAAAAGCCACTACATAGCCGCAGCCATCAACTCAGACATGCATGTATTGCATGTTTTGTTGCAGAATATGTACATGTTACCTCCTAAAAATGAGGACACCACTGTCTTCCTTTCTGCTATGTTGTGGTATACTAAGTTGGCCAGGTGTGGCTGAATGAGAATTCCAAAAATGTATGCAAAGAAATTGCTTGCTGGATCATTTGGATGTTAGACTTGTGAAGTATCTATGACAGACAAGCTAGTTTGGCTAGATGTAGCTACCTGAGCGTGTCAATAAAGATAAGGAAATCAATGTCCATTAATTTGAATCATTTAAGATTAATGAAGGTACAGGTGCAAAAACCAATTATCACTTAAATAAAATCATTTTTGGGACCAGATGAAATTGGGTTTGATTTCCTCGTACTTAAATCATGACTTGCTGGACATGTTTTCATTAGGGTACAAATTTTAGGTGCAAACTCCTGGAATTGCCTTTCAACCTCATTTTACCTGAAGGTGATCAGAAATATTTTGGTGATATTCACATTTGCACGCACTTACAAAATGCGAGTAAGGACATCGTACGTGGCCAGCACGTGTAAGTACGGCCTCCATACGATAACGTGACAATCGCAAGATTAACGTACGTTGCAAGCACGAACATGTACAACTCACTTACCATGTGCGCAACGTACGATGCATACAACCGCTCACAACCAGGTGTGGTGCGCAGGCCATGTGCTTACACCTTGTGCAAATAGTCTGAGTGACATTCGTTGAGGTACTCCCTCCCTGCTCTTGCCACTCCCCACGTTTTCTGAAAAACGTGGTTGCCGTGGCCTCCCAAAAAACATACGGACAAGAAACACGCACGGTGGGTTGTGACCGAGGCTTAAAGGGCGAGTTTCATTGTCAGACTCGTCAATATAGAAATCCTGTAACTGAAAAACTGACACAAAATAACGTTCGCTCGACACGAAGTAAACTTCAAATATTCTTATTAAATAAATCTTAGGGGTATTTACAATATTTACAACATAGTCAAGGTATAAACTGAAATGATGGCTTCCGGACTTTCGGTTTGCCAGTAACTATTGGTTGTATTAGCTCACAACATCAAATACACTTGCTTTAATAATAATAATAATAATAATAATAATAATAATAATAATAATAATAATAATAATAATAATAATAATAATAATAATAATAATGATGATGATGATGATGATGATGATGATGATGATGGCGATGGCGATGGCGATGGCGATGGCGATGGCGATGGCGATGGCGATGGCGATGGCGATGGCGATGGCGATGGCGATGGCGATGGCGATGGCGATGGCGATGGCGATGGCGATGGCGATGGCGATGGCGATGGCGATGGCGATGGCGATGGCGATGGCGATGGCGATGGCGATGGCGATGGCGATGGCGATGGCGATGGCGATGGCGATGGCGATGGCGATGGCGATGGCGATGGCGATGGCGATGGCGATGGCGATGGCGATGGCGAATGGCGAATGGCGAATGGCTAATGGCTAATGGCGAATGGCTAATGGCTAATGGCGAATGGCGAATGGCGAATGGCGAATGGCGAATGGCGAATGGCGAATGGCGAATGGCGAATGGCGATGGCGATGGCGATGGCGATGACGATGACGATGACGATGACGATGACGATGACGATAACGCAAGATCTTTATCGGGGAGTCCATACAGAAGTGAATTGCAGGAGTCAAGTCTAGTAGTGACGAATGCATGAAAAAGACGAAGAGTAGTTGCTTCATCCAGGTAGCGGCGAATTTGTGATATTTTGCTAATAGCCATGAGAGCTCCTTTGCAAACATTATCAACATGTCTACTCATGCACAATGATGAATCCATAATAAAACTGAGGTTACGGGCAAATTCAGATGGTTCAATGACAGACTGGGCAATTTGTACTGTAGGCGGAGAAATCTTTTTTGCGAAACGAGATCTCAAAAATAAAATCTCAGTTTTTGAGTCATTCGAAGCAAGTTTATTTGACAATGCCCAAGATTTGACATCTTGAATGCACACTTCAACTTTTGCAATGGCAGAAGCTATAGCTGGATCAAATGTAATGTAAAGCTGGTTTCGTCAGCGTAAGCAACACTGGAAATACCATGGGCAGCAATGAGGTCTTGCAAGGGTGCACTGAACAATATAAATGATGAGAACATGCTGGGTTCTGTTGTTCAGATAAGAAGAGAACCAGTTAAGGGCAGTACCAGTAATTCCATAGCGTGTAGATAAACGTTGGATGAGATGCTCATGGTTGATAGTGTCAAATGCAGTTGAAAAATCTAACAGCACGAGGATTGCTTCCTTATGGTTGTCCAGTGCACGTAAGTTTTCGTCCTGCACACGAACAAGAGCAGTCTCAGTACTGTGGAAAGGACGATAAGCAGACTGCATTTTAGCATAGAGGTTATTTTCATGGAGATAGTCATGAAGTTGACTAACAACAGCACGCTCAATCAATTTGGAGATGAATCTCAAATAAGAGATAGGACGATAATTTGACAAACACTCTGGGTCCAAATGTTGCTTTTTCAGAAGTGGCAGGATGCAAGCCTCCTTAAGATGGTCGGGGAAATGAACAAAAGACAAATATCTATTAATAATCTCTGTGAAGACTGGAAGCAATTCAGAATAACACTCCTTAAAAACAGATAATGGTTGAAGGTCCAGCTTGCAGGAGCTTTACAGAATGGTTCTTGTGCTCCTTCTCGTATCAAGGTCTAATTATCGCACAACAGTTACAATAAATAATCAATGTATAATAGTCTCTCTTTGGGCGTCACTTCTCAACTTATAGGCAACGTAAAACAAATAACCTACGAATCAGGTTCTACCAATCTGCCCAAAGCCTTAAGTTTCACTAACTGGAACAACTTAAGCTTTCATAAATTAACAATGTTCAAAATAATCGTAGCGTCGTTAAGAACCTTCACCGGCGGCGGACCTCCGTCTTGCGGGTGAATCCCAATTAGCGCCAAACTCTGTGTCCCTGCCGTGGTCGTCCTTGCCATCCAGACTTGGGGTGCGGTAAGAGGGGTAGCTGATTCCAAGGGTTAAATGGTCATCTATAAACGAAATTAACCAAACTGTCTAATACTGGGCTTTCCAAACCAAAAGCACATCAGATAAATACATTCTTGATACAACATAATTTTGTTAACCACTTCCAACACGTTTGTTGATGTTTTTCATCACGTCTAAACTTAGGCAAATTCTCCCTATCACTGAAACTGTTAGCACAACAAATTAATTGACTAAATCATCACGCACTTGAATGATATTAATAAACCAGTTCATCATCGTAACTTTGTAAACTTCCTAGCCGTTTCGACATTTCCAAGTAAGTAATATACTTATTAAAACGCATTTCAGTTCTCAACTTTCGTTAAAACTACTCAACTTCAGTAATTAGTTGGAGAGGAGTCTTTGGCGTCACACTGCCGTTGCTGTAGAGATTGGTCAACTCTTGGCGTACATGAAGGTGGCTCTTGGCCAGAACTTTGGCTGACCTGCCCAATACCGATACGGTGGCTGTATCCACTCGCCTGCTGGTTTGGTCGGCAACCCTAACATTCACATTCAACACGTCCTCTGTCCTCAAGCTCACATTGCTTTTTAACTTTCACAACACATTCTCACACGCCACATTAACTTTCCTTTATCCAACTGTTTCAATGCAAAAATACAAAGGCATTTGCCAAAAAAGGAAGGGGGGTTCTTAATTACCATGACCAAATTAACTAAGGGTGGCATGCAAGGTGTGCCTACATAACATAGCTTAACAGGGCGTTTCTTGCGCAGTCGACGCATATGACGTGACAGAAATGCAGCACTGCGCGAAATATTTACAAACCGCAGGTTTGGGGAATTTACACTATGTCAGATCGAGAGAAGTAACAATAAAACAATTAAAAACAAATTATCAACAATCGACTCTGACATTCATCCGAAATCGTTATTTTAAATATTTTTCAGCATGAGACATTAGGTGGTCCATCTTGTCAGAAAGCCTTCAATATGTTGGTTACACTTTCACTATGATTGTGCAGTCTGCGGCCAGTTTCTTCTTTTTGGCGTTTAACCATTGCTTTTGCATGTTAAACTGGTTAAGCTCCAGTGAACGGTAAAGGAGGAGGCAAATCGTGTGGCGTTTATGTCTTGTCATCGGATTATAGTTAACATTTATTGGATTATCGTTATGTTGTCTTTTGATGCGGCAAATAAAAATAGACCCGCGGCCTCTTCTTTTCAATTTCTTCTAATCCTCCAGCTTCGTTCCGCATCCTACATGCACCAACACAAAAAAAAACCAATAAGATAAAACAACACTACAACTGTTAGATAAAATAATAAGATTCAATCAACACTATCACCCCACAAGAAAAAGCCTACAAACCCAAAACACAATAGTTGTACAAAACACAATAGTTGTACAAAACACAATAGTTGTACAGAACACAATAGTTGTACAAACCTTTTGTAAGATGGCACTTGAGTGATACGACTGTGTGATTGCAGGGCTGGTCAAGGTGGCTTCCGGCGGACCAGTTGCATCTTTATGATTTCTTAACACATACATTGTAGCATCAAGAAGATGTACTGTGTGTTCACTGCCAAACATTGTCCATTCCAGACAAATAGGGGATAGTGGATAGATTTTGTACAAGTTAAACATTCACTATTGAACAAATAAATATCCAATCAGGATGCAAGTTCAACTGATGAGTCATGAATTTGACGAAAGGTCAATTAGCAGCATTCAAGGTAAATTCAAAAAGACGTTTTGTGGCATTCTTGCTTTATTTTTCAAAGTAAAAACAAATACCACTTTCTAATAAGTGTGTAGAATTTGAAGAAATTGTAGCAGCCCCTAATATAAAAGGGCTTACCAGCTGCTGATTGGCCTCTTGAACAGTGTATACTCATGTTCAATTCATTTGTTTATCAATGTGAATAAAAAAGCTTATAATAGTAGTTTTTTTAACCAAACAAAGGATTGCAAGCTAAGGCCGCTGAGGAAACCTAGCTCTTGCCCAGTACAGTGGATGTAGTATCTAGTTGCCCACTTCTTGTAAGGAAAGGAAAGTTTAAGTTAAAGGCAGTGGTGGACACTATTGGTAATTGTCAAAGACTATAGCCTTCATAGTTGGTGTGTCTCAACATATGCATAAAATAACAAACCTGTGAAAATTTGAGCTCAATTGGTCATCATACTTGCGAGATATGAATGAAAGAAAAAACACTCTTGTCACATGAAGGTGTGTCCTTTAGATGGTTGATTTCAAGACCTCAAGTTCTAAATCTGAGGTCTCGAAATCAAATTCGTGGAAAATCACTTCTTTCTCGGAAACTATGGCACTTCAGACGGTGCCGTTTCTCATTATGTCTTATACAATCAACCTCTCCCTATTACTTGTCACCAAGAAAGGTTTTATGCTAATAATTATTTTGAGTCATTACTAATAGTGTCCACTGCCTTTAAATAGACTAAAATCTTACCTAAAAACAAATGTGTCAGGAATATGTGTACCTTTTGCCCGTGCTGTTTCTCATTCATTTCCATGATGTATTGGGAATGTTTTCATGACCTGTCTGAAGAACATTCATGCTTTTAAGTAACATTTTGCAAAAGCTTGGTTGGGATCAACTCCAAGACAGGTTCAAAGGTGAAGAAGACCTAGAGAGGTTTCATCAATCCAAAGGTGCTGTCACTCATCAAGGACTTTAAATCAGATTGGAGCAATTAGACCAAGGGGATAATCAATCCAGACCCAAACATGGACATTTTACCATGCATTTGAAAAGTTAGAATTGTTATAATTATTGTTTTTCTTTTTTTCTTTTTTTTCTTTTTTACCTATATCCTAAAAAGAATAACACAACTTGCAATTTTTTTTAAAAGATGTTATGGGGCAACCTTATTCCTTAATCAAATAACTTATTTTCAGCTGGTTTGTCCCACATACATATTTCTTTTTGCCCTCTTCAGTTCCAATGTTGTTTCTTATGTTGTTACATTTTTTATCTTGGAAGTATAGGTATTGCATTAACAAATTGTGGCATATTGAAATTATTTAAATGTGCTTTTACAGACAAAGCTTATAAAAGCTGTTGGTTCCTGGTTGTTGCCACAGATATGTTTAAAAGGGACCCGTATCCGGGATCTAATCACATCAACAAAAGTAAGTCCCCCAAAAACAATTCGCCATAACATCGTAAGTTAAAGCATTTTACCAATACAACTAATTAAGAAATAGTTCTATGACATGTTTCCTAAGTGGTGTATGAAAATGAAAGATGTCCATGAATTCATGGCTGAATGAGCTCAATGCAAAAAATGCTCTTCTCAAAAGTCACAACTATTTTATGCCAATAATTGGCAAAGTTCATTAGGTGTTCGGAGTGCTGAAAACACCTCTTGATTTTAGAGGAACCTATAAATAGTCAATTTGAGAGTACAATCTTGCGTAAATCTCATTTGTTGGAGTGTTGGTTCTGAAATGAGCTAGTGTGGTCTGGACGTTTCGAACAGTATACTCTGCTCGTCTTGACTTATTTGTATTACAATAGCATGCAAAAAATAAGCATGTTTTCCTTTTTTCTTCATGTTGCACCTCTTTAATAATACTGTGTGGACAATGAGCGTCAGCTTGAAGATGATTCTTGAGAAATGGGGGGGGGGGGGTGAGCCAGTGTAGTTGTTTCAGAATGGGGGTGATGGAACAGGATTTCTTAGACACAGGGTGAGAGTCATTACTAACCAAAAAAGTCTGAAACTTGGATACAAATTCAAAGGTTTGTTGAAATATTGGCATTTCTACCGTTTGGTAACCCCTGGGGGTATATGTTCAAAGGCGCTTTTGGAAACTATTCAAAGTACCAGAGAAGTAGACAAATGAGCAGGATTTCTTTATTTGAAGAAAAAATGTTGTCTGATTTTCTTCACAAGGCCAACATAAAAAGACTGAATTCAGCCAAAAGACTGAACAATCCCTGTAGATAGTGTCACAATGCGGGCAGCACTATTTTGGAGACATTGAAGACGGGAAATCTGGTTGTTAAGACCATGGAGGTAGGATCCTCCATGTTAAGACCATGGAGGAATAATGTTAAGACTGTGTAGAGAATGACATCCCCAACATAAGTAACTGCCTATCTTGGTTTGTCTTCATTCTCCCGATTTGTTTTTTATTATTACTTTATTTAATGGTCATTGTATGCCTGTCTTTATTCTATAACAGTGTGCTTTAAATTGTAAATAAAAAACCCTCTGAATTGAATTGATTTTCTGAGAAGATCATGATCACCATGTAAACCATGGAGGAATCCAGTCTTACACAATGTAAATAGTGCACAACCTTTTTGTTTCCATTTTATTATTTACTAGCGGGATGCCGCGCTTCGCGCGGCACCCCGCTAGGATATAAAAATCCTTTACACAAATATTTCGAAATGTGGGTGAGGGTGTTATACGCCTCTCTCAATATTTATGCATGGCGTCATAATTCTAACCCAAAAAGAAGCTATTTCGCACGTCCACCACTACTTGCAGTGGCTGTACCCACCTCGTTTTGGGTTAGACAACGTACCTTATGCATCTAGAAACTATAAGGCTCCCCGTGATCCTTATAGGGGTCTAATATGTTGGGCCTCCCTAACGTTACACGTTTTTCAAATCAGCGTTGATAGGTGAAACTGACCGTTAGCCAGCAATAACTAAAGTTTCTTTTGTACTACACTACCAAAACTTTCTCCACACACTCAATATACATTCATAATGCTTGCATTTCCTTTTTAAAAAACATCGTCAAAAATGACATTTTTACGTCCCACGATACATAGCGTTGCTACAGCACTATAAGTAAAGCGAGTTTTTGGAACATGCTGTGTGCCACAAATCTTATTTATCTACTGTTTTTGTTTTCGGGGGGGGGGGTGGTAAGAGCGTAGGCCTCTTTTTAGTTTACTCTCATCTGAATTGGTCTTGTAAACTTTCTGGTCAATAGGCTGCATGTATAACGGGAGCACTTAACGTGAACGTCAAAAAAGTGTTTTGCAGGCCGAGATGCCAAGTCCAGAGGCTAGCTATGTGTGAGATTTTTCAAAGCTCAACCCCCATCCCCCCGGAAAAAAAATTGCCAGTTTAAGAAGGCCTTTTTAAATCGCCGCTCAACCTTTTTTTTTTTTTTTTTATAAATAAATAAAACAATGTGAAATTTAATTGTGGACAAAAAGTGTTTCAAAATGCATCAAAAGCCTCCTCAGAATAATTAAAACTCACTTGAGGTACACAGGAGATGTTGATGGTTAATGTGGAGGTTCGATTGTGTCAGATTTTATCCTTCCAAACTTGAAAAAAATAGACTAAAAATGATGTCCAAAATCAATCGCTCACTTCTTCTGCCTGTTGTGTCTTCGCTAGTGGAGCGCATTTCAACGAATTTGCTAAAAGAATCGGAACAAACTTGTGCGCAATAAGCGTTTTGCGCTCTGCCGAATTTGAGCTGAACCTACTGGATGAGCAAAAGCGTGCGCAATCTGCAAATTTGCGCTCTGTTTGTACAAATTTTGTACAAAAAATGTCGTTAATTTTTTTCCCGATCTCGCCCCAATAATGGTTGATGTGCGTGTGAGCGTGAGACAGAGCCCAAATGCGTGAGTCTCACGCCTAATGCGTGAAACTTGGCATGTCTGGTTTTGTTTTATTGTCACTTTGGGCTTATTGCATCTCGCGAAATTTGAACGACAAACGACACAATTTCTGACCGCGTTCATGTTCACGCTGCTCTAGGAACAAACTTCCATACATCCCAGATCTCTGGAACCCTATATCGTACAAACTAAATAAAAACGATAAACTCGTCCCCACTCCTTAATTTTCTCTAACTTATTTCACTTTCAGAAAGCATGTCAAGTCATGTTTAGGGTTTGTTACGTCCAGTTTGGGTCAATAGACAAACTCCTAAAAATGTACCCCATTCAGCCGCACGAGGTCTCTTTTGTTAATATTATCTCCATGAGTAACCAACCCGACGGGCCGATGGCTAAATTAGGCTTCAAAATGGATTTGGCAAAATTTACATTCTGAGACCTGACCGACACACTGCTCTGACCAATTTTGTGAATGGACTTATTCAAAAGGAAACTTAATGTCGTTTTGCTTAACAATTTTGACCAAATGCAAAGCAAAGTTCTGTTTTTTACAGCTTCAAAACAGCCTTTGACGTGTGTGTATAAGTTTCACCATGAGTAAGGAATGGTTTCACAATTCTACCGCCATGGTTAAACTCTGAAACTGCAACATTATACCTCCATGAACAGACCGTATTCTAAAACGGTATTCATGTACCCATTTGAGTTTACTGGCAAAAGGTCCAAGGTCGCCACCCACTGTCAACCTAAAGTGGTCCCACGGCGACCTTCTTCACCAAGCAACAGGTGGCCTGTCTCAAACCAGACAACACACCACTCACAATACACTGACCAGAATGGCTCTTTGTGTAAGGCCCCCCCCCCCCCCCAAAAAAAAATGTTATTAATTGTAAAGTTCCCTTAGACACCTTCCAACCTATAGCCGGCCCTACCCAATGTTTCCAAATTATTAAGCTTCCGTTTGATCCCATCCTTGTTCATCATGATAATTCTCATGCCGTTTGGAAGTGAATGCTTTTTTATAAATATTCTCCATTTAATCTTTTCAACAAATGAGTCACCCGCAGAAGGATTTCTAGGAAGTCTGATAACAACGTCGACCAGTGGTTGACACATGGTCACCTGCGAAACATCAATCTACGGTACTTAATCCATTCAATGCAAATTCGGTCAAATTCGTGAGATTGGTTTCGGATTTGTCCTGGCACCCAGCCTCTTCGACCCTTTCGACCCTGCGCGGCAATGAATGGACCAGTCCGGAGAAGCATGCTTAGTACAACACGAAAGTAACCTGACCAAAAAGGGCGGATCGAATGGCGGGTGGGCGTTCAAGGGGCAATGAATGAACCAATCCGGAGCACCATCTGCGAAACACTGTCCAATGAGTCGCCTGTCAGAAAGATTTCTAGGAAGTCTGGTAACAACATCGACCAATGGTTGACGCACGGTCGCCGCCCAAACTTCCTCCAATCACATGACTTGTAAGTGCGAGTTTGGATCCGGGTTTTGCAGACTTGCAACCCGACGTCTGAAACCACACAAACGTATTAAATTCCACACAAACAACCGTGTTGGATTTCACAAGGATGCCATACCACTGGACCTTCTAATTTTCAATCCAAGATGGCGCAGGTTACGCTTTTAATAGTATAGATTCTCTCCGCACCTTGCACCGTCTACCAATGGCGCCACCAACGCACCATCCCAGTTTAGCTTCCTACGTGAGCTGTTTAGGGATTAAACTACTCAAGACTCAAGACTAAACATGTCTAGCGCCCTCATACTGTCGGTGGCCGCCCTCATCAACAACAAACTGACAGGTTGGTTTCCAGACGTCTAGAGAGTAATTTTCCTCGCAAACTAACCATGGATTTTGGAGGCACCCGACTAAAGCTAATGCCGAGCGCCATGTGTGCATTTCTTGATGGTTGCAGAGTTGGTTCGGTACGACGAACTTCAACTCTCCGTTCTAAATAAAGCCTCAAAACACGATGTGGACTTCTGAAATGACTGCTTTCTCTTCATGACAAAGTGAGGGATGACGAACTGGTACCTGGAGTCTGGGAGTCCCAGTGGGAACTTCCAGTGGGACCTACCTGGGACTAGAAAAGATTCACACAGACCAGACGAGAAGCAGCATGATCATGAAGAGGGGAGAAGCGGCGACGTTCGGCCTTCGTGCCAGGATTCCTCAATGTTGCTGCATTTTGTGATATCCGCGAAGGGGAATTTCTGACACATTGACCTCCAGCTACTAGGTGACCACCAAACAATGCAATTGCAAGGTAGGTTTGTTACTGAATGAATTTCCATCTTACCAGTGACTGATGTTTTCCTCCTTCCTAGCTCCTGTCCTTCTATTAAAAAAGCATATTAATCAATAATTAAGGGCCCCCCTAGCCCTGGTAGGACGTCAGTCAGTGCCACTGGACTGACGTCCTGGGTATAAAGGTTCTTTACAATGCGAACACGAGTTTGACTACAATTTTTATTTTTTTTTACTTGATTTGAGAAGCTGAAATTTGTTCATATATAGTTGCGATAACGTAACCCTCCTGCCAACGGCGTAGCCGGAGGGTAACGAGTCGCTTCAATCGAAAAAACGGCGGAATATTTTAGTCAACAGATTTGTTCATTTTTTACCACTTTAAAAAATAATGACACAAATTCTATGAATACTGTGGCGGGTTTCCCGCGAGACTAATTAAAATTCAGGAGTCCAGGGAGAAGTCCAACCTCTTGGCCGAAAATTCCCCTTATCCCGAATCCAAATTGTACCTAAGACCCGAGGAATACTTCGCGAGCAGTCTCGGGCTAAGGATGCAGGCTCGTTTGGGTGGAAATCTACCGCCCGATCGGTTTCTGTTTGTCTGTTGCACTGGGACAGGGTTGGATATATTTCTACTGGGGGTGGGAGAACATACAAGGTTGTAGCTACCACGGTCGGAGCCGGTCGGCTATCACCGACCCCAGCTTTTGCCGACCGGGATCCAACAAAAAATATCAAACTCTGACCGGCATAAATTTATGTAAAACTGTTTTAAATGCCATTGAAATAAGTGAAAAATAAAGAAAACAATCCTGTAAAACTCCTAATTAGGTGTGTAGTTTATTTCTGTAAAAACAATCAAAACAATTTTCTCTCCAAAACCGCGATGTTCTCCGTGATTGTTGCTTAAAAATAAGCCGCTTGAATGCTGCGAGTTCATAGAGTACTAAAAAAAGCAGGCACAATCTCCGGCGTGCGTGTAGCCTTGCTCAAGGCAGTCGCATAGTATCCATGATGCTCAAAACCACATGGTTATACTCACACGGTCACCCACTGGTTCATGCAGCATGCACAGCACATAACACACACAGTCCGAAGTCCATCTTAACCAAGATTCCGCACGCTGTGATTGGCCATTGATGGCTGTTAATAAATCCATATTCATGATCTTCTTGGCTAGCCTTCTTCACAACACACGCTCACGAACGGAGTAAAGAATTGGCGAACGTTGTGCATCACGCCTGCAGACTGTATGCACAATGCACAGCCTTGGAGGAGTTCTAGTAACATGGACAACTTTTGCCAACAGAGGGCGTTGCGGGCCAAAGTTCATTGAATTATTTCTCAATGTGTGTTGTTGACCGATCGTTGATTCACAAAGATTTTGTTGCAAACGGAGATCAGAACATGTTCAAAACAAACAATTCTCAAACAACAAGTTCATTCAAATGGTTGTTGATAATTTAGGGCATAAATTAAGAGATAAAGTCGTCCAATTTTAGGGACTTCACTTCCGTGTTTTTTTAAATATTTTTTTTTAGTTTCAATTTTTTTTTGTACCATACATGCAGCAGGCTAGTGAAAAAAACCTGCGGGCGATCAAGAATTTTGGTTGACTCGCCCGGCGGGCGGTTGAAAACAAAGTTATTCTGATGGGCGGACCATGTTGGTGGAGTCGTCGAAGTTGCATTAAATTTTTATTTAGAATTTTATTTAGATGATTTTCCTGTCTATTAATACTTGTTGGAAAAAAAATGAAAAGACAAGAATCAATTTTTGAGTTTATTGAATGCACTTCGTTGAGAAATTGTCAATGAATACAACTCAGTGAAACATGGCTTTTCTATTTTACTAATGTGCTCCTTTTTGAAATGGAATAGTCTAGATTTTGCGGCAGTGATCGGACATGTGTCCCGTCATCCTGTGTTTCTGAACTTGTCTCTCCACTCTGCATTGCCTTCTGATGAATATATGCAACTGCAAGCTTTTCAATTGATAAATTCAACACTCAAAGTCTACCTACCCTATTTTGAGATGGGATTTAAATCGTAAACAGAATATTAATTTTATTTATTTTACCCTAACATTTTACTTTAAAACTTAATAAGTATTTATTTTCTATGGCTCCCTGGACATGTTTTTTCCTTTGACAATGGCTATGTCAAGGCACAAATAGGCAAGAGAGAGCCTGGGGAACCCATCAAAGCTTAAACAAAACCTAAAAATCTTCAGCTTCCAAAGACGCTGCCCCTGTTGATCCCACCGAGTTGTGAGGCGCTACGCTGCCCCTACATGTACACCCACCCTCTCGACTATGCTCTCGACAAAATTAGCCGGCATCCAATTTGCCCTAGCTACAACCTTGATTCAAACTTAAACATGAGGACCCCAAGATGATATTTATACAGTTTAAAAATATTGAGTGTTTTAAATTGCTTGAAAATGGGTGCAGTGTGCTCTCTAAAGCTAGAATTGGGTATAACTCTGTACGATTAATAGCTTGTTCAGGTAAGAAGCATGAGTATTTCCCCAGGCTAGAATTCCGTATTGAAAGTGGGGCAATGCCAGCGTATTATAAATAGAGAAAAGCACATTTCTAGGCAGAATATGTTGAAGTTTACGTAAAACACCCAAAATTTGGGAAACTGATGTGTAAATCTTTTGGCAGTGAGACTTCCATGTAAGGTTGTTGTCAATTATAACACCTAGAAATCTAAAAGAATTAACTTGGCTTATTTTAGAGTTGTTTATATAAATATTGATGTTGTCATCTTTATATATATTTGAAAATAACATAAAGCAAGTTTTCTTTTCATTAATTGATAGTTTGTTACATTTAAACCACAATGAAACCTTATGCAGTTCTGAGTTCATTACTGAAACTGCCTCCTTTAAGTTACTATGACTAAAGAAAACATTGGTGTCATCAGCAAAAAGAATAAAGGATAACAATTTCGAAGAATTACAGATATCGTTTATATATAAGAGAAAGAGTATTGGACCTAGAATTGAGCCTTGAGGTACGCCACATTTAATAGTTTTAGATGTAGAGTCATAATCTTTCCAATGAACGAATTGTTTCCTATCAAAGAAATAGCTTTTGAACCAGTCCAAGGCCTTTCCCCTAATTCCATACCTCTCAAGCTTTGAAAGTAAGATAACATGATCAATAGTGTCGAATGCCTTTGAAAGGTCCAAGAACAATCCTACATGTACATGTATAGTGTGGTTACATTTATCAATAGACGAACTGATTTTGTCAACAAGGTCTATAAGCACCATTTGGGTTGAGAAGTTAGTTATGCAGAATATTATACTTAGTTATAAAGGTATTAAAGGGTTTAAACGCTAGGTGGAAAAAACATCTTAATTACTACGTTTTGCGTTCTTTTCCAAGCTTTTGTTTTACTTAACTCGTGTTGTTGAATAATTTGACACACAAAAAAGAGAAAAAAGGTAGTTTTGCTGATCATTTTTGATTTCTTTGTCAAGTAAAATTGATAGATGAATGTGCAAAGAGAATGATTATCCCCCCCCCAAAAAAAAATTTGACGATTCCAACCTGAATTCACTTTGCACGTCGTTTACTCGAAATTAAGAGATGCGACTTTGTCCGGGTTTCGTGGGAACAGGTCACAAATGTACTTGAATAAAGAGGTCTGAAGCAGTGCTTGCATCTTTTAAACATGAAAATATAAACAACCAGGTCCCAGTGATTGGTCCACTCTTATGTAACAACTCCCCAAACTTGCTGCTACAAATGTACTTGAATAAAGAGGTCTGAAGCAGTGCTTGCATCTTTTAAATATGAAAATATAAACAACCAGGTAGTCCACTCTTATATAACAACTCCCCAAACCTGCTGCTACAAATGTACTTTAGTATAGAGGTCTGAAGCAGTATTGATCCTTTAGAAATGAAAATATTAACAACCAGGTCCTAGTTGATATGGAACTGCCTATATGGATGCACAGAGCTTACGCTATATACCCCCAAACTTCAAATTTTTGCACTCAAAATGGCCTTACATGTGACTCTGTAGAAGATGATTCATAAGGCACACAACCAACAATCCAATTTCTAATGGAATTTTGATTTGGGGATCAAGCAGGACAAGAATGGATATTCCCTGCTTTTCCATTGCCCAAAGGATGTCTTTATGAAGGAGTAGAAGAGATGTCTGAGTGCTATGAAAGCGCTTGAAGGCTGACTGAAGGGGCTCTTGAAGATTGTGCTCGCACATGTAGTTTGTCAACTGCTTAGCAACAACTCTTTTCAAAACCTTGGAGAGGAAAGAGAGATTGCTCACAAGGTGGTAATTCTTTAAGCTACATGTATTGTGATCTAGGGTTGGCTTCTTCAGGACAGGTGAAATTATGTCTGACTTTTTAGGGATGCATTCACAAGAGAGGTGATGGATGGGATGAGATTATCTAAGAACTGTTTGATCATCCATTAAGGTAGTGGGTCACGGTTTGAAATTATAGTTTGTTTATAACAAAAGCTACCCAATATGTAGGCTTCATTTTTCAACCAGGACACAATTTAGGATACCCTGGATGGACAGAAAGATTATTTTACTGTATAATGTAAGTTTTGTTTTGTCTTGATTTTGTTTTGATTTCCAAGCAAAAAGACGTTTATGTGTGTGTGTGTTTAAAATGCTAACCACGAGTTTCTGGTGCCGATGACGTCAAGGGGTCAATGCATATCATTATCATAGATAAACAGGCTTAGACTGTCGGCTGAAAAAGTTGCACGGCGAGGTGCATTTTTGACTTGAATTACTTATTACTATTATATGCTAATTTTAAGCGTAAAAAAACCAGTATCTACGATGTCTATTTGGCCATAAGAGGGTAATAGTTAAAATATTGGTTGCTGAAATAAGTTTATTCCTAAGAGCTGGGTGGGTCGACCAATCAGAGACATCGGGATCATTCCCATCTTCATCACCCCAATAATCCTGGCCAGGATCATCACCGTCATCACCATTACTTTCTTCTTCATCCTCATCATGAGTTCCAAACCAGTCGGTCACAACACTGCTATCAGTGATGAATGAATGAATGATTTATTTATTCAGCCAACGTTAAAAAGTTAAAAACCTAAAACATCTGAAATTGTAGTGCACCTCGAGCTCTCTAGATTAACAATCACAAAATATATTTAAAAACATTGCGAAGAAAATACTAAAATAAAAATATTAACAAAAATATAAGCTACAAAAAGCAGAAAACAAACTAGTTATCTATATAGGATTTGAGGCATTGCATGGTGGGGTATCAATACATATTTGGTTTGCGGTAACACCATGTGTGTATCTACTTGCCAGGTAGAGTTGTTCTTAGGGAACTGTCTTGCTTTATTCTACTGCCGTGGAGTAGAAAATCGGAGGTTCGGGAGACTTCTCAGTTCTGAAAAGAACTGTCCTGCTTTTTAACTATTACCAGGGCGGATGGTTTAGAAATTGACTGGACTACTACTTTAGCTATAGGATTTAGTTTATACGATCCACTTGGTTATTACATAATTCTTCAATGATATTAAAATCACATAAACTTTCATATTGTTGATACCCATTGACCTATGTACCTCACTGAATTTGGCTTATTGATATTGAAATCAATTGATAATTTTACATAATATTACCCTCAATCAAATGGAAGTGCCCAGCTGTATTATGGCTAGGACAATGCCCTTGAGAATGCCCTCTACAGTGGCAGAGAAGTCTGGTTTCCCGACCCTGTGCTTTGTGCATCTCCAATAGCCTGCCCTTGCCCCTCATTCGCTTTTTCGTGAGCCATATGAAGTTTACACTCATGCTTCATGTGACCTGGGCGTTTACAATAAAAACAGCGAATCGGGGGCCTGTCCTGCCGCCTTCCTGAGCCTTCATATATGCCCTGGCTAGTTACCGTCCCACCTTGTTTCACCACTGCTTGCATAAGCAAAGTTATCTGTTCCTGCTGTTTGCAAAGAGTTTCTTGCTGTGCTTGCATACATTTAAGAATCTCTTGTTGCTGTTGCAACACTGTTTGCAACTGTGTATCCCCTTGGGACTTGTTAACTACATGGTTAATGCTAACATTAGCATCAGCCACTGGCTTGTCACTATTCAGATCATTTTCTGTACCTAGGTGATGCAAGTGCACACTTGCACCACGTCGAGAACCCCAAGGGTACTCCTCTAGATCTCTGAACAACTCGCGAGCTGAATCGCTCATTTCGGTAAAATCCTGATCCGGTTCAGCCAAATCTAAGCGCCTCAGCTCAAGCCTGACACCTTGATTTCTTGCGCCCGCCACAAACTGCCCAATCAAAACCCTATCTCTCAAACCCTTCAATGCATCTTTCTCTGTTTCTGTAGCAACCTCTAAAATCTGAGCATGCATTCGCATGAGCGAGCGGAAAAAATCCATAAGGGATTCGTCTTCCCTTTGCCGTCTTTCAAAAAGGGCTTTCTGAAGGGCCTGTACTGACTCCTCTGCCCCAAACTGACGCCGAAGGAGTTTTTTTAGCGCTGCATAATCACCTGTTACATTCTCATTGTGGCATTTGATCTCATCAAGAGCAACACCCGCGAGATGGTGGACAACCACTTTAGCCCTATCTACCTCAGGGATACGACATTGTTGCAGATAAACCTCTGGGCGATTCCAAGCAAACATGGACATGACACCAAAAAATCTAAATTGTGTAACAACTTTCTTTCCACGTAAAAGTTATAACATATGAAAGGAAACAGACATTTACTTTTTTTACACACTCTGTACCATTTTGTACAAATTCAGCTCATGTTTGCACAAGCTGTGAACAGACCCTAAAAAGTGAGCACATTAAGGTGATTTCTTCAAAGTTAAATTATTTTCCCCCACAAGGGTTTTTCCAGCAAAACTTTATTAGTTGTGATTAGCAGCAGGTACAACTATTTAAAATCCAGAATGAATTTTAATTTGTGTTTCTCTTTTAAGCAATATGTGAGTGTACTTGTGGGAGCTTCGCGACTAACCGAGAGATGAAGTTATTTCAATTGCACGAAAAATCCACTGACTATCTTCATGGCAATTCAAAATATGCTTCTACCCTTATTACCAAGTCTGAAATGAGTAAAGAAATCAACACTCTAGTTGGTGTATTTTAATAACGAGTCATCAAAAAGTGTAATGCGACTAACCGGTAATGCGACTAACCATGCAATGTAATGCGACTAACCAAATCTTTTTTCAAGAGGACGCTGCTAAGAGGTCAGCAAAGCTTGACATCTTGGTTTTGACTTACTAGAGGACAATATTACATGAATCAAGAGATCTGGGGCTCTGCAGGTGCCACTCATGCCCTACCCACAATGCATTTCCCATGCTGAAAACTATAACATGTGTTGTACATCATGTACCACTCCAATCTAGTTTCATCATTAACATATGAAACAAAATAAAGAAAAGCAACCTTTCTTGGGAGTTGGAAACTTTCCTTGCTTGATAGATAAAGAGTTTCCTAGCTTGACTGTTGCAGAGGCTCGTATCTTAATGGATGGAGATCTTTCTTGCTCGATAGATGGAGAATGTCTTTGCTCCATATGTTTCTGGATATGTGGAGAGTTTCCTTGCTTGACTGATGGAGAACTTAGTGGCTGAATAGAAGATGAATTTTGTTACTGTTGATCAAATGATGGAGACTTTACATTGCTCAATAGATGGAGAACTTCCTCGCTTGACTGATGGAGAATTTCCTTACTCAACTTATAGAGAGGTTCCTTGCTCAATATTTGAAGAATTTCCTCGCTGACCTGATGAAGAATTTCCTCGCTGACACGAAGAAGAATTTCCTCGCTGACCTGATGGAGATTGACCTTGCTTGACTGAATGAGAGGTTCCTTGCTTGATAGGTGGAGAATTTCCTCGCTTGACTGATGGAGAATTTCCTTACTCAACTGATAGAGAGGTTCCTTGCTCAATATTTGAAGAATTTCCTCGCTGACCTGATGAAGAATTTCCTTGCTGACCTGATGAAGAATTTCCTCGCTGACCTGATGGAGAATTTCCTCGCTGACCTGATGGAGAATTTCCTCGCTGACCTGATGGAGAATTTCCTCGCTAACCTGATGGAGATTGACCTTGCTTGACTGAATGAGAGGTTCCTTGCTTGATAGGTGGAGAATTTCCTCGCTGGCCTACCGTAGAATTCCCTCACTGACCTGTCGGAGAATTCCCTCGCTGGCCTGGCGGAGAATTCCCTCGCTGGCCTGATGAAGAATGACCTTGCTTGACTGATGGAGAGGTTCCTTGCTTGATAGATGGACAGTTTCGTCGCTGGCCTGATGGAGAATTCCCTCGCTGGCCTGATGGAGAATTCCTGTGATGGCCTGATGAAGAATGACCTTGCTTGACTGATGGAGAGGTTCCTGACTCTTGGCATTACACACTATTGGTCAAGTGTCTGTAATGGCTTCCACCTTACAAGAATCAACAATAAAAACCAGCTTGTACAAATGTCTAAATCACAAAGAATGTTGTTAATTACTAAGTTGGGCAGAGTGACTGACCCTCTCCACACTTTTGTGACTGATGTTCCCTCTCAGTCAGTGCTTTACAGTGCATCTTAACACTCTAATATTATCTTTGATTGTTCCTGTTTTGTTAACAAATCGATTCCATGTTAGGCTGTGGGCCAATCATGGTGAAAGGAACCAGTTGACTTGTGCTAGCAGTCTCTGACAGGGTAACTATATTAAAGGAACACGTTGCCTTGGATCGGACGAGTCGGTCAAAACAAAAGCGTTTGTAACCGTTTTTTATAAAATGCATATGGTTGGAAAGATGTTGTAAAAGTAGAATACAATGATCCACACAAGTTTGCCTCGAAATTGCGTGGTTTTCCTTCTACTGTGCGAACTAACATGGTCGGCCATTTATGGGAGTCAAAATTTTGACCCCCATAAATGGCCGACGTGTTAGTCGACAAGGTAAAAGGAAAACCACGCAATTTCGAGGCATGTTTGTGTGGATCATTGTATTCTACTTTTACAACATCTTTCTACCCATATGCATTTTATAAAAAACGGTTACAAACGCTTTTCAAAGACCAACTAGACCGATCCAAGGCAACGTGTTCCTTTAAGGTTTTCCACCTGCTTTGAAGTGGAGAAGTAAGTGCTTGTAGATGATCATTAGTTGCTCACCATCACCCAGTCTTCTTGCATCAGTAAAATCTAAAGCAAGTAGCCCAATACAATTAAGGCATTCCACACATCTTGTATAAATACATGGTCCTCCTGGTCATTAGATGAATGTAGTGATTTGGTGACAGTGATCCTGGCCGACTTGATTGTATCATGTTGGTAGTCTTTAGCCCTTTTCACACGAGAGCCGAAGACCAACGTCCCTTGTTGTGGGCGCCAGTCGTCTGTCACAAAGGTTGTTTGCGATTTCATGACCAACATTCACACGACCACGCACATTGCGTTCCCGACGTCCCTTGTTTATGCGAGATCGCACTGTGGGTTGTTTATCAGTTCGCTGGTGCTCTGTCAGTGTCCCGTGCAATGTCATGTGTTTGCTTTAGGTTACCATCGATCATTTTTTGGCGCAGCAATGTGTTTTCCAGGCATAAGAATCTTCCGGATTTTTCACCTTAAAATAATGTGTTCTCCGAGTTCATTCAGTGTAAATTTAAATTAAAAAACGATAGATAAGCGAGAGGGTTTGCGTCCACACCACTATTTTTTGCGTGCGTTAAAAGACGCTCAGAGTGTTTCTCGATCGGATTCAACCCTTGCTAGATGTTGACGTCGGCAGAGTATGCATGTGTGGAGAATTAGCGGCGAAATACATGTACTTCAATTGTACAGCGATTGATCACAACCAAATTCTTACTACCTCCTGTAATAGAGTAAGGAAAAGTCCTACTTGTGTTTTGTATGTGCAGTGCGCGCAATGTGTATGCTTTCGTTGAACATCAAAAGGACTGACTGTCAAGTCTATCTGCACACGTGTGTTTACAGATTTTCTTTCCCGTTTTTGATGCAATCAAAATGACACTGGGTAGTCGTTACATGTTTTGCAACGTCAAGCCGTTTGGATATCAAAGAAATTGACAAAATGATAACAAATAAACGATTTCTCAGCGTCCCGACTCCAAAGATGAATGTATCCGAAAGCATTTTATTTGAAATTGCAAGCGGAAAGGCCAGATTCAAGGCTTTCTTGATCGGAAGCTTCTTGGTCATAGAAACAAACTTTGACTTTGAGGAAAGCATAAAATAAACTAATTTTCAATTTGTGCTGCCGACACCATTTTGTTGGATGTGGAATATACGAACTTTCTCCATCAGGTAATGACGTGTACTGCTTAAAAGTTTGTGCGTAAAGAAACCCCATGGTTTGTGCATGCATGATCGTTGTGCGATCACCGAGGACCTTTGTAATCTACTGTGTGTCGTTTCACACGAGTGACTCGGCGATTCTAAACAGGGTTGCAATTTTTTGGAGGAGGTCTTGATCCCGGTTGTTTATTACGCGGGTCCCTGGCGATTTCATCACTCGGATTCATTTCACACGACGCAAATTTGTGATTATATAACGGGAATGCGATTTCGTTCCCAACGACCATGGTTTAGAAAGCTCGTGTGAAACGGGCTCTAGAGGACCTTTCTTTGTATTTGTATGACTTTTTTGTTGTTCACATTGGAACGGGATTCTTCTTGAATAAGTGTGAAAATGACAAAGTGTCAGATAGAATACATGGTATAGGTTCTCTTTCCCTAGTTTAAATACGCTTTCTTTTGTTACGTGCGCCTAATTCATTACAATGTTAAAAAGGAACTAAGGCACGATAGAGACATTTGACAAGGAAGAGTGAAACCTAACCAGCGATTATATTCACAAAGATAATTTATTTTATACTCGAACAACAATATTTAAAGCAATAGAACAATTAATAATGTACATGGCAAATTGGCAATACAACGACAAGAATATCGCAACCAATGTAAAGTAGTTAGGAATTTGATCAACCAGGCAAAGATCATCCATTATTCATCTCAAGTACAAGAATCCTCAGGAGATCAAAAGAAGCTCTTCAAGATAATTGGTAAGTTGCTGCTCAAACCCAAAACCCCTGTCCTTCCATCCACCTACAATGACCAGGACTTAGCAAATGAGTTCCAGAAATTCTTTGTCACCAAGATTTCAGACATCCGCTCATCATTTTCATCAGTCCCTTACAACGTGCCGCAGACATTGCCACAACTTCAACCAGAGTGTAGACTATCTGTGTTTGAGCCTGCCACTGTTGATGAGATTCAAAGGGTTATTATGAAATCTCCTTCAAAATCCTGTGAGCTGGATCCAGTATCAACATCCATGATAAAGCAAAACATTGATATATTTGTACCCTACATCACTAAGCTTGTAAATGAATCTCTCAGTTCCGGTTGTTTCCCCGATAGCCTCAAAGTTTCCTACATCAGGCCGCTCATCAAGAAACCAAACCTGGACAAGGAGATATTCAAAAACTACAGACCGGTTGCAAACTTAAAATATCTTGGAAAAGTCATCGAACGAGTAGTGTCATCACGTATTTCTGATCACATTCATACTTTCAACCTGTCCGACGTGTTCCAGTCAGCATACAAACCTTTCCATGGGACCGAGGCTGCACTAGTCCGTGTGAGCAACGATATTCTCTCTTCTATGGACAATGGTAACCTTACAGCACTAGTCCTGCTAGACTTGAGTGCTGCTTTTGACACTGTTGATCATAACATCCTTCTCTCTCGGCTCCAGAATCACCTTGGCATAGAGGACACAGCCCTAGCATGGTGCAAATCGTATCTCCACAACAGAACTCAGCATGTATGTATTGGCACTGCGATATCCGACCCTGTTGTTTTGAACTACTCTGTGCCACAGGGGTCGGTACTCGGCCCGCAGTGGTTTACGCTGTACACTTTACCGATTCGTGACATCATCCTCAAATTTAATCTGAATTACCATGTGTACGCAGACGACACTCAGCTATACATCACGTTTAAATCTTCTCAAGAAAACGCCAATGCATCTATTGCAAGACTTGAGAAATGCATCCAAGAGATTCGACGTTGGACACAACAAAACTTCCTGAAGTTAAATGATGATAAGACAGAGTTCCTTTTATTTGGGTCACGTCAACAGTTAACTAAGGTTTCAGTGCCATACATCTCCATCGGTGATGCTCGGATAGCTCCCTCGCTGAAAGCTCGGAACTTAGGGGTTATTTTTGATTCATCGATGACACTTCAGCCACACATCAACAACATTGTTCGTTTATCATCATATCACATCAGGAATATAGGTAAGATTCGCAAGTACTTGGACAAAAGTGCCACTGAAAAGGTCATTCACGCATTTGTTACTTCTCGTCTTGACAACGGCAATGCTCTTCTCTACAGTCTTCCTAACAACCAGATTTCCCGACTTCAACGGCTCCAAAATACTGCTGCCCGCATTGTGACACTGTCTAAAAAATCCTGTTCTATCACCCCCATTCTGAAACAACTACACTGGCTCCCTATCTCTCAACGAATCATCTTCAAGCTGATGCTCATTGTCCACAAAGCTCTAAATGGCAAGGCTCCCCACTATATTTCTGAACTGCTTCAAGTTTACACTCCATCAAGGAATCTTCGATCAAGTTCCATGCTTCTCCTCATTGAACCCAAGTCTCGACACTCATGGGGTGACAGGTCTTTTTCTGTAGCCGCGCCACGCATCTGGAACTCTCTACCACTTAATCTTCGATCTTGTCTTTGTACCGCAAAATTCAAGTCTCTTCTCAAAACTTATCTTATGTCACAGGTTTTCAATGACTAATTTTGTTGTGTCTGTTTTTCTTTGTGTTGTGTTTTTGTTTTGTTTTGTTTTGGTTTACTGCGCCTTGAACACCCAGCAGGGTGGATATGTGCGCATTACAAGTCTTATTATTATTATTATTATTATTATGGCAGATTTAATACAATTCAAATAAAAAACCCTAAGATTATAGCTACCGGAAGTTTGATGACTGGGTTTGATGTGCTGGTTACACAGTGTCTCTTCTAAATTGACGTCTGGCACTAGATTGGTATATCTGGGGAGAGCCTCAAACCTGGCATGGGTTTAGGCCATCTAGGAAGAGCCTCAAAACCGGGCGTGGGTTTTAGGCCATCGGAGCGCAAGAACCGGGTGGTTCAAACCATCAACTTGAAGGAGAAAGAGCACAGTTTTGACTGACTGTCTCTGTGCAAGAACTGGTTGGTTTAAACCATCAACTTGAAGGAGAAAGAGCACAGTTTTGACTGACTGTCTCTATAACTGGAATATGGCTGAAACACCAATACTGGACAATGGTGTGGCCGACAGTTGGAGTGGTGACACCCATCAATGTATGAGTTGGGCAGAGCCCCTGGCTGACTCAGTGGTGGCGGAGTGATGAGTGTAACCCAGCAAGAGGCATACCCAGTATTTTATAGGCTAGAAACATCACACAATGCAGTGGGCAATTATACTAAACATTGTGTCCACTGCACATTAACAATAAGTCTGGAGTGTCAACACATTAAAGACACAATGTTACATTATGACCGTTGCATAACATCTAACAATACACATTGTGAAATAGAGTGACCTGTTTTGCCAAATACCACAGATGTTCTTAAAGACCAACAAATATGTCATAACAAAAGGAACAGGATAAGGGGGAGAGAAAGCCCATCTGTAACACTTTGTTCAGAAATGTCATTCTCGCAATGTTTTCTTTGTTTCTTCATCTCTTCATTTCATCCTCTAGTTTGCTGTTAGCTTCCCCCAGCCTTAAATAAGACAAGCTGATTGCCACGATGTACATGTCTTTTAACAAGTTGCTTCTTGACAACTGAGTATGTCTGAAGTGTCCTAAGTGTCAAAATTACAGTGTCAACGTTTACTCTGGCGTGGTCACCTGCATCGTTGGTTATGCATAACCACCAATTTACTTCCATGATCTGATTAATGATCTAAGCATTCTTGGTCATTAACACAACAATTTTTACTTTTTTCTTCACTTTTTGCTGACCATGGAGCGACTCCTTAATGTTTGTTTTTAGTTGCTTGGTGAGGACTGCTTCAATTTCTGAAGTACTTGCTATGAACATGAAGCATGAACATGAAGCACTTTTATCAATTACTGAGCAATTTACAGATGGCTTCTTAAATCTGACTGGATTGAGCATTGCCAGGGGCTTACTCAGTAGCTGGCTGACACTCCTCCACTTCATCTTCCCACTCTTGGTAAGGACAGAATCCAAAAATTTCAAATTGCTCACATCAAGTTACTTATAAGCTCATTCAAAGCAGATAACTGTTACGAGTAAGATGCCACCTCAATCATCAAATTCGGCCAAGGGAAAGATGAGATATGGATTTTTAAGTAATAACGGTTTACTGGATCGAAGCAATTTTTTCTAATAGGGAACATCGTCCTTTTAAGGGTACATTATCTTGTATAAAGCACTAGTAAACACACAAACAAAAAAGTAAACAAATTAAACCAACAATAATTCAGTATGTACAATTCAGCTTTATTTCCAAATTTCACCCGACTATAGCAGATCCATGTACAAAGCTGATCACATGGTTTGTTTTTGTGATTTGATATTCGAAACAATGCTGTTGCCATGGAAACAAAGGTAAATATCAATTTAATTAAAATGTTGTTTATTTATGATTTACAGGGTACATTGAAATGTAAGAACCTGGTCAGTGGATTTTAATACAATTAGACAACATGTTTACAAAATACCAACTTCTCAACCCTACAAATATCCGAGAAATAGTGCATTGAATTTGTTTACTACTTTTTTACAGAACTTTTTCAACAGTAAATAATGTTGTAAACAAATTGAAGTGGTTGTATAAACAAAAGTGTTTAAGGTATAAACCTGAGATT
Organism: Asterias amurensis; assembly: GCF_032118995.1. Taxonomy (NCBI): domain Eukaryota; kingdom Metazoa; phylum Echinodermata; class Asteroidea; order Forcipulatida; family Asteriidae; genus Asterias; species Asterias amurensis. The sequence goes on from NC_092651.1 coordinate 27,977,335, forward strand.
TCACAAACTTATCAATCAAAGCACTAGCAGTTTAATAAAGTAAATAAATCATGGTTTTGTAAATTTGAACAATGTATGGTTGCCATGGAAACAAACGAACCAAATTATGTAAACAAACTTGTATAAATTTTCATCAACAATTATGGTTTTACTAATTTGTTATAGCCATGTGGTTACAAATGTTACAGGAAACAACATGTGTTCATATAAAGATCGAATCCCACCACAATTTAAAGTTATCTCAGGTTTATACCTTAAAGACTCATCGAAACAAGAGACCTCACAAGATAAAAATCTGGACAATTTGTCCGCATGGTCATCTGTAGTTAGTTCTTCCAAAAATGAATTAAGATGGGTGAAGTGTCAGCACATATCAAGGATGTGACCAGGTTTTTCAATCAGTCGTCGGAGTGGAGCAGTTGTTAGTTTGTTCAAGATACATAAACCTTACAGCCAGCAAGAAAGGTAGGAACTTGAACATCAGCATAAACTGCTTTCATAAGACCATTTGGTTGTCCATGTGTGTTTTCCCAAAAATCAAAAACCTGGTTATAGAAAAAAGGTACATCCACCTAATAAGAACACAATATTAAATCTGTTTCCCCGAAAGTTCTGAAGATACCGTTTGGTGTAGTTTAAATTGGTTAAATACGTATTCCAGGAACGGTAGCAACCAGACTTTTCATCTGCTCCTTTGGCTAGAGCTTTGCACATGGTGCATACCAAACGAATTGACCCACTTTCATTCCCAAAAACATTATCCCCTGGTACTTCACATGCTCCAACTTTTCTATCTCCTAAATGGGAACTTTCAAACTTCTTGAATGATTTGGTAATTGTTTCTGCCATGGATATTAAGAGGTGCAAACCGCAAAAAAATTATTCATTGTTATTAACTTGTCTTTTGCCTACTGAGAAAAACTTTCCCACCCGTCTTTATATTTTGGGAGGCATTCGTCCCTAAAGTCTTTAAGAATATTGTTAAATTTAGTTTCGGTAGCTGTTCTGTCGCTCATTGTATTCTTTATCTGACAGAGGATTTTCATGCCAGGTTCCTCATGTGTGTTAGCTGGTGTGAGATTATTACAAACTGTTGTGATGTCATTAAAAGTATGTCTTTGAATGTGGTGATTGTGTCGTCTGCTGATTCAGAAACCATTTCCCTTAAACCCAAAACGTATGAATCATTATTTTTGTCTGTAACGGTGTATGTCATGTAGTTGTTGCCCACTCTGGGGGTTTCATTGGTGGCCAGGGTCAAATTTTTGCTGGTCCTTACACCCTTTAGTTGGGACTGGGCCAAGATGAGGCGCTCCTCGTTCATGTGGGCCACAGTTCTCCCACATGGCACCTTTTCTGCTGTTAAATTAATAATACCCAAAACAGATTTCATGGCGGGACCAATATTTTCGAACGAAATATGGAGCGAAAGCAGTTCATACACACATAGCCTGGCTTTATCTGTGTAGGTCCAGTGACCACTTTTCAACTCCATTAACTCTACTACAGTCTTTTTGTGCTTTGACTCCTCCAGTTCTTCTTTTAGCTTGGCATTTGCCACGTGTAACTCAAGAATGTGTTATTTCTGTTCCTTAATCTTTAGCTAAGGTCTTCTGTTCTCGACTGCTCCAAATCATGCTGCACTTGTAATTCAACTCTTTATATTCCCCCTCCAGCGACCTTTTGCCCATTTTGGCCTTCTCCAATTGAGTATCCCTTTTGTCCACAAGTTTGTTTAGATCCTTAACTTCCTGCTTTTTCTTCTCAAGTGATTTGACATGATCCCGCTCTCTACGCTTATTGACACGTTGCTTATGGGGAGTCGGCCTGCATGTCAGTGTGGCATTCTCTTCCTTTAAAGTTTCATTTTCCAATTTAAGTTGGCCGTATAAAAATTTGGATGTTGTGTCAGAAGTCCATGCTCTTGGTCCAGTTGGCTTTTTATGAGTTGGTAAATTACATTGTTCATTGTTCCAATTTTCAAGCAATGACTTGTCGCGGTGGCTGTCCTGAACCATATCTCGTCTCACCTTCGCTAGTTTTGTCCACTGTGAAGTTAAGGCTGCATTGCTAGGTTTTTCGACAACTTCCATCAGCAGTGCTAACCACTCCTGAACTTGAGACCAAGTTGATGATGTTTCCCGTTTGAGTTGTTTGAGTTGCTGCTCATGTTGGTTGAGTAGTGCATCAGGTTTTTCATTGAGTCGTCCTGCTTGTAGATCCTTCAACTGGCTTTCAGATAACAGTGCAGGTCCAGGGTTGCTTTCAATATCACCACACTGCATCAATACATCTATCGGCAATGTACAATACACAGTGAAGTAGAGTTGAAAAGCATTAAGACTTACTGATGATGGATGGCACTGACAGTCTTGGTAACCAGACGGTGATGGCGCTTGGATAGGAGGCGTTTGGGCAGCAGGGATGTTGCATGCCATGATCAGCACAAAGCAAGCAATCAGCAAAGTCGGAAGAAATGTGGGTGTATCATCACTCCATTCCTCATAAGACCTTATCTGTTTCGATGCTTTAGACGATGGCATAGAAAAAGTACCAATACGCTGTCTCCATACTTCTACTGATACTCCCATGGTTGGGTGAAGAATCCTGGAAAAAAATAAAGGAAAGATTTGAAGTCAAAATATTGAAACAATAACTTATGTCAAAATTATAATTAATCACAAGAAATTAATGTTACGGGGACGTCAAATGGAGAACTGTAATCTGAAGGTTTATTCTGAAGACACAGAAACTGATGTTGACAGCGTCTTCGATGAAAAATAATAATGACAAACCCCGTGAAAAATAGGCAGTATTTCAGGGCGAGGAACCACTAAAAAGAGCTATGTCATAGGTAAATACTATGTCATTATCGCTACATCAATAAAGTAAAGGCAAATGAATTTTTTTTTTTTTTGGGGGGGGGGGGTATGCATGTACTTTTCACATTAGAATGAGACGCAATTAAAAGGTTTCGCAGAAATAAACAGCCCGTAAACATGGAAACAATAAATGTAATAGGGGACTAATTACTTTTTAAAAAATGGGCGTGGCTTCCCGGAAATTTAAAAACAGTGTTCAAACAAAACTAAGTTCAACTATGAAATTATTAAATATGAACTATGAAAATAATAAACATTGTAGGTCCCTAAAAACATTTTTAAAACAGAGCTTAACTTTGAACATGGCATGGTCACCTTTTTTTGAGAGAAAAAAATTCTAACAACTTTAGGATTGAGTTGAGATAATGATGGATCATGGAGCATAAAAAATTGATAATTTAATTGTTAATAAAAAATTAAATTAAACTAATTTACTAATAATGAATACCCTGCTATCTATTTTTAATAACTGAATTCCAATTAAAGCACATATCTAACCCCCCTGAGGAAGGCCTAACCCATCCAACCTCCATCAAACACCGGGCTTCGAGGGCCTTCCGGCCGGCCACGCAGGCCGTCCGGCCGGTCTCAGGCCCGGCCGCTGTCACCTGGCATCAAACTCTCCCACTGTCACTCGGCGTCACTTAATCAAAAAGTCTTATGATGTTTCTCTTAATAATTTTGACCTGATCTTTCGATTAAACACAGTTACAGGCCTGTA